>NC_056744.1:1534195573-1534305573 GCF_019279795.1 Protopterus annectens
TGTAGTCTGATCTCAGAGTTGCTATATATAGTTAGGGGGTGAGGAGGTGCAGTCCCCACATTGGGGGTGTGGGGAGTGCAGCCACCCACCTGGGTTGGTTTGACATACTGCACTATCCATTTTGTTCATAAGGTGGTATTTTTTGCTGATTTGAACATTTACTTTATTGAACGTCCGCCCTTTTCATCTGTACAAAAAGAGTTTCAGTGAGGTGTAGTTCAATTATGTGATGTAGACCCATATATATATATATATATATATATATATATATATATATATATATATATATATATATATATATATATATATATATATATATATATAGATCCTTATCATCCTTATCAGATGATCAAATTTTCAGAAATTCGAAAAAAATTTTGAGAAGACCATATGGTCGAGTTTCTGAAAACTCGAACATCAAAAAAAAAAACCCCACAAAAATCTACTTATTACGTTTTTGCAGAGGGAAAGCTCCCTGCACCCCCAACACGCCCTGCAAATTATATGTATCAACTCTCAGATCACACTACAGTGAAAAGGGTAACATTCCCAATACTTGCTATACCGTGATCTCCATTTAAATGCTTTGAGTTTTCAAAAACTTGATGATATGGTCTCAACCATATTTATTTATTTAATTATTTTACATGTGTTTACTGGGAAAGTCTGACTGGATAAGAAGTCCTTTTTCAGTGGAGGCCAGCAGAGAAAAATTCCACATTATGCACTACAGAGATATTGTACATGTATAGAGTTACATGTCAAGGATGTTTAAAAACAATTGAAAAAAAAAACACAGAGCTCAAACAAGCAGAAGAAAAACTTCTCTAAAATGATATATGTGTATAGCTGCCCCTTGCAAGCTTATTACTATCCATAGTTAGTACAAGAGCATATCCATGTATTAGTTGTGTGATTTGAATGGACAGCCATGGTGGTGCAGTGGTTAGCATTACTGCCTTACAGTAAGAGGTTGTCTGGTTCAATCCTCGGCTGTGGTGCCTTCTGTGCAGTGTCTGCATGTCCTCCCTGTGGTCGTGTGGGTTTTCTCTGGGTGCTCTTGTTTCCTACCAAAGGCATGCTGTAGTTGGATTGGATACTCTAAATTGGCCCTAGGCATGTGTGTGCCTTCTGTGGAAAGCTGGGTGCTGGGTTGGCAACTCGACACTGTAAAACTCTACTGCCAATAATGAGCAGACAGGTGATCTGCTGTGGTGACCCTTAAGTGTGAAAAGCCAAAAGAAGTTAAGTGTGATTTGAGTAATTTTTTTAAAGTTTGATGTGCTGGTAGTGGATTTTATGTTTAGAGGCAAAGAATTCCAGATTTTGGCTATGCAGCTTGAGAAAAGGGCATTGCCAGTGGCATTATTACCCTTGGTTATGTTTACTAACGATTTGTTACTGGAACGTAAAAACTCCATTACTAGAGTAGTGATGTAGTAGGTTTTAAGGGCTGGAGTTTTTTCTGGTTGGTTAAGTATTTGATGGGCCATGGTAAGTTGGTTGTAAGATAGAAGACTGGGTAGTTCTAGCCATGAGAGTTGTTTAAGCGCCAAGCAATGGTGAGATCTATAAGTGGAATCTCTGGCAAACTTTGGAATTTTATTATAGCAAATGAGTTTTTCTAAGTCTGATTTCTTTAGGTTCGTGAGAATGGGTGAAGCATAGAAGAGGGTAGAGACAAGGTGGGTTCTCCTAGTGGTGGCCTTTGTGTTGTTAGTTAGAAATTGTTTATTCCTATATAGGATACCGAGTTTTTTGTGTACTTTCTTTATTGCCTGGGTTTTATGTATGTCAGATTTCATGTTGTTATTTATAACAACCCCGAGAAGTTTGGTTTGGGATACTGGTGAAATAGTGGTATTTTTATTGATGAGATACTGAATAATGGAGGGTAGTGCGTGTGTCTTGTGCAATGAAAAAGCACTGAATAATGGAGGGTAGTGTGTGTGTCTTGTGGGATGAAAAAGCACTGAATAATGGAGGGTAGTCTGTGTGTCTTGTGGGTAGTCTGTGTGTCTTGTGGGATGAAAAAGCACGAGCTTAGATTTGTTAGTGTAGAGAATAAGTTGTGCGTTAGCTAGCCGGGATTCCACTGCAGTGCTGGACTGCTGTCTTATTAGTTGAAGTTGTTGAAGTGATGGAGCAACACATATCAAAGTTGAATCATCTGCATACTGGACAAGGGTGGCACGTAGGTTAGCAGTCTGAAGATTGTTAGTAAATATAATAAAAAGAAGAGGACCTAGGACAGACTCTTGTGGACCTCCATAAGTAACAATCAGTAGAGCAGAAAGGTTTTGTTGTCATTTTACAGCTTGTTGACATCCAGTTAGGTAGTCCTGGAACCATGCAAGTGCAGATTGGCTAAGTTTTAGTTCAGAAAGTACATTTAAGAGTTTATTATGTGAGACAATGTTGAATGCTTTAGACAGATTGAAAAAGAAGAAACTAGTTTGCCTTCATTCCAGTGTTCATTAACGGTGTTAGTAGAGCTCATCAGGGCAGTGGTAGTACTATGGTTGGGACGGAAGCCATGTTGAGTGTTAGATAGAGGATTATTAGATAGAAGATAGCCTACAATTTGTGAATGGATGCATTTCTCTAGAATTTTGGATAATGGAGATAAGATAGCAATAGGCCGGTAGTTGGACAGTTCAGATGAGTTACCTCCTTTGTGTAATGGGATGATATGTGATATTTTCCAGATTGCTGGGACTTTGTGTTCTGAGATGGACCAATTGTAAAGATAGATACTGGATAGGAGATGGCTTCAGCAGCAATTTTAAGATACTGCACATGTAAATTATCAGCTGCTACGGTTGTAAGCTTGAACTTTTTAAGATATTTTTTAATAGTATCTGCTTGGACAAGCTGGAAGGACAAGTTATTAGCACAGAGACTTGGTGTTGAAAGAACTGGTGGGGGAAAAGAGCAGTTGCTGTTTGAGAGGGCTAGTATGGATTCGGTGAAGTATCTGTTAAATTGCATGGCCATGCTATCTGTTGTATTGGTGGTTGATGGGAAGGTGCACTGATTTGTCCAAGTTTTAGATTTTCTTTATAGCTAACCAGAACATTTGTGGGTTCTTCTGATGTTTTGATTGGATACTGCTGTAGTGGTTTTGCTTGTCTTGCCTGATTTGTCTTTTAACTTTGTTTCTTAATTCTAGATATGTCTGTTGATTTCCTGCAGTTTTTTTATTGTGCCATATTTCCCAGGCCGTATATCTTGTTTTTAGTAGTGATCTTGTTTCTTTGGTTAGCCATGGGGCTAAGTTGGATTTTATCCTTAATGTTCTAGGAGGAGCCACTTTGTATAAAATGTTAAAGAAGGTGGAGTTAAAATACTCTGCTGCAGCTACTAATGGGATATTTTAAGTGGTGACTAATTGCAGAGTTTGACGGTGGATACAAGGTCTTGGGGACTAAAATTTATTTTATTGTGAATTTGATGGTAAGTGTTGAGTTTTAATGGATTTATTCAGTGCCTGAATACATAGGTTGGAAGGTGGTCACTAAGGCTATATGGGAGACAGCCAGTGTGTAGGGAGAGATCGTGTCTGTTTGTTAGGATCTAGTCAAGGATTAGCTGCTTTTTTGATGATTTGTCAACCCTATTGGAAGATTGAATTATTTGGGTGAAGCCGAGAAGGTTAATATGATCGGTAAGATTTAGTGAGTTACAGGAGAACCAGTTAATATTAAAGTCCCCCATTATGATTGTTTCCTGAGGCAGAGATTTTGATGTCCAGTGGAGGATGTGTTCTAAAGTAGGAAGGTTATTTCCTGGTGGGATATAGGCCCCTACTATATTTAGTATTTCTTGGAGATTATTTTTTGTTTAGTAAGCAGTATTTCTGCATTAGTAAAATCTGGGGTGACTTGATCTATAGTTTCTAGGATGGGGTTGCTTTTAAATAGAATGGCTATACCTCCACCTCTTTTGTTCTTTCTATCTAGCCTATGTATATTATATCCTGGGGGTATTATTTCATTATTGCTGATGTCTGGCTTTAGCCAAGTTTCATTTATTAGAACAATGTCTGGTGAGTATAGAGATGGGATGGTGTGTAATTCTTGTATTTTGTTAAGTATACGTCTGAGGTTTATATTCAGTAGTAGTAAATCAGGTCCTTTTCTGGGGAGGTTTAATGCATACTGGATGGTGGGATGGAGATTAAGATGGGCTGGATTAGTTCTGGGGCCACGGATAGGGTGGATATCACCACTAAGAATAAGCTGAGATGCTACATGTATAATTATGCTAAAGATTTTAGCTATACATTTATCGTATTTCAGGGAAATGTGAGGATAAGATTTTTGAGGGAGTATAACAAATGTGGCTTGATCAATGTTTGTGGTATTATAGATTGTTGGCAATATCACGACCATTGTGGATTTTTGTTGTAATGGGTTTGGAAAAGGGGTAGCATGGGATGATGACAAGATGTTTATCTGAGTGTGGTAGGAGGTGGGACGAGCAGCTATTTTGAGAATTAAGAGAGCTGTAGAGCATAAAGGTAGCATGATGTTGTGATGAAGTTATAGATGAGCAGTATGAATTACAAATGAATGTAGTACAGAGGGAAGTGAGAGAACTTGGTTCTATTAGAATTTTAGTATCTGGGTGTACTTAATGTTATAGTATTAGTAGGGGGGTTGTTATCTGGATGTATATTTGGGGTGCTGATAGACAGAATGTGTGCGTAGAGTTTGGGGTCTTAGTGAGTATATTGAATACCTATGGGATGGATGGGTTTGAGTTCCTGAAAACACAATATATGTAGTAGACAGTGACAGAGTGTATATATATGTGTGTATGTGTGTGTGTGTGTGTGTGTGTGTGTGTGTGTGTGTGTGTGTGTGTGTGTGTGTGTGTGTGTGTGTGTGTGTGTGTGTGTGTGTGTGTGTGTGTGTGTGTGTGTGTGTGTGTGTGCGTGTGCGTGTGCGTGTGTGTGTGTGTGTGTGTGTGTGTGTGTGTGTGTGTGTGTGTGTGTGTGTGTGTGTGGATCTACTTCAGATTAAGGAACTTTCATTTGACTGAATGTCATCTGGCTGAGACCATAAGGCTGAAATTTCAAAATACTGAAAAGTCACTTGACTGAAACCCATAATACTGAAATCTTACAATGCTGAATTTCAACATACTGAATTGTAAACTGGACGATATAAAACCAAACTAGGAGAGGGAGCTATGCCCCCCCCCCCAACTATATACACTAACTCCACGATTGCACTACAGTGGGAAAAAGGGCATAGCAGTGGGAGTATGTAGACTACTGTAAGGTAAGTGAAAGGTATATGCCCTTTTCCCCACTGTAGTGTGATCCTGGCGTTAGTATATATAGTTGGGGGGACAGCTCCCCAAATTTGGGGGTGTGTGGGGGTGAAGCCCCCAACCTAGTTTGGTTTTATATCATCCAGTTTACAATTTAGTATGTTGAAATTCAGCATTGTAAGATTTCAGTATTATCGGTTTCAGTCAAATGACTTTTCAGTAATTTGAAATTTCAGTCTTATGGTCTCAGTCAAATTAAAGTTCTATCATCTGAAGTAGATCCATATGTGTGTGTGTGTGTGTGTGTGTGTGTGTGTGTGTGTATCTGTATAAATATATATATATATATATATATATATATATATATATATATATATATATATATATATATATAGGGGGCATGGACATCATCATGTTTGAGTCCCTATAACATCCTTAATGGACCTGCCCCCTACAGCAGCTATGCTTAGTGCTTGATTCTGTCTATAGAGAATTTCAATGATGTTTTAATGTTTTTTCATTGAGTTGCAGTATGATGGGACTGTAGATCAATAAAATGATACAGGCCATATATACATATACACATACATAGATTTGAAAGGGGTGCTGTAGCAGTCACTTCGTTTATATCTAACTATGTTTAATACAGGTTATATCCTTTGCAGTAGTAACAAGGAATGGATCATCATACGGTTATTATGCACTGACAGTCTTGAATACAGTAAATAATTGATTAACTAATTTTTATCACCTTTTTATCCAGCCTTGGGTGGAGGGAACCAGTGTCTGTCCTAACAAGCTGTGGGAGATGAGTAAAACAGTTTGACATTTATGTAGTTCAGTTGAAGTTGCAGTTTGACATTTATGTAGTTCAGCTGAAGTTGAAGTACACATTTTTTCTGTTCTGTATTAATTGCAACTCTGCTGAAGTCTGATAGTCAAAAATCCCATTTACCATAACAAATTTGTCTGTATGAATATATAGTAAAAAAACATTTTGTATTCACCTGAGATGCTGCAAAATGAAGGCATGTACTCAAAAAGAAGTACAGAATTTGACAATCTGTGAAATTGCTTGCTGTCTTCAATGTGTGTGTGTGTGTGTGTGTGTGTGTGTATGAGAGTGTGCGCGTGTCTGTCTGTCTCAAAACGTGGGCTTGATAATGCTTGATTTCAGGTTTCCTGTATACAAGTATATGTTCCAACAACAAAGTAAATGGACAGACTGACAATATCTGCTTATATTTGTTTCATAGTGTGACATGCCGCCATTGACCCAGTAATCAAGGAGTCTCAATCCTCACCACTGGCACCACTGGGGGATATACACTGAGAGGATGACAAGGTACACACATAACATTACCACATGCAGCTGTCTGCATCAAGTACAATTTCCCTTAAGAGCACAGAGACCACAGTCAGTCCAGGGCTGGTTTCTCCCTCTTTCTCTAGATCCGCAATAAGACTCCCCAATGGCACAGCTATAGAGTATGATCTCAACTGAGTGGTCAAGCCAAGACTTCCAGCACCCTCTCTGTCCAACCAGTGCTTCATGTCCCTGCCCAAGTAGCTGACACACACACACACACACACACACACACACACACACACACACACACACACACACACACACACACACACACACACACACCTAGGAAAGGCTGGCACAGGTTTACTAGCTATGTTCCCTTTTGCCCAGACTATAAGGTAGTTATCACTGCCACCAGCCAGCTCCTTATCAGTTACTTTACGGCCCTTAACAAAGGATGTCCAATCTTACTGTGTAATGTTACTGTTAATACAGTAGTTTGACCAAGAGCAATGCTATTAGGAGTGGCCCACAGTGTTACCATATAAATAGGCAAGTACTCTCAGAACTTAAATATATCTACACAGATCAGCCACAATAAACTGTTTAAATCTATTTAATAATAAATAGTAAAATAACAAGACAATGCTAAATATATATTTACAGTGACATCAGAGTTCAAAATCACAGGAAATATTTAAAACAACATTGCAGGATAGTCTCAAATAAATTAAGAAAAATATCTAAACTAAGCTTTGCTATATTCATGACTATATCTAAGACAGTTACTATTCCCTAGAAACTTACTTACAGAACAACTCAGATGTGTTCAATGGACCTTTTCTAGTTATTGTTGTCAGGTCAAAAGCAGAATACAGAAGGCTGTGTCTCTCTCAGAGAGTTCTCAAATTAATATATCAAATATTACTGCTGGGCTAGCTTGCAGAATGACATAATTTCTTGTCATCTGACTTATAGTACCCAGGCCCAAAACAACCATTGATGGCAGCTGGTAGCATTTAGCATCTACCTGTAAAATACATAAACAAGGGCTTTTCCTCAGATCTTTTCAAATTCTGGAAGTCATAAAAGAATAAAACACTTCCAAGACAATACAGAAAGCCTCTCAGTACAAACTCTGTGTCTACGACCTAGCCTATAAAGTAATTTAATTTCAGCTATTTTTCTAAAATTTACTAGACTGAGGTTAACTTCCTGTATCCCAATTTCCATTGTTAAAATACATACATCTAAACAGTTACAATAGTGCATGTACATTTCTGTTCTTTTCCAGTAGGGTACACTGTGGACACATTTCATGTACTTTGCAAACACCTTTTCAACACACACTTCTGTACCAGCAGTTTGATATACACACGACATACATTTCTAATACATTTGTAACACAAACATCTTATATAGATCACACTGATGCTCACAAATGACATATAATTATTTACAAAATTCCAGAGAGTTGTGCTGGCAGTATCTCCCTTTGTCACACATAGGTCTGACGATTAGTACAGAGGGCTAAAGCTTTGACTTGTTAATGAGCTACTTCCAATGGCAGGGGTAGATGGTTTGAATCTTTCCACCTTCATTTGCCTTGAGCAAGTCATTTAAGCAGGCACTGCTTTGAGGCAATTGGAAAATTGGGCTAGACTCCTTAATGGTCTCCTGAACTGCTGCCTAGTAACTACCTATGAACCTATAGGGAAAGAAGTCTTATTTTAACCAAATAATATCAGTCTGGCACTTTGTCATTTCATAGAACAAAGTGTGCTGAAATAGCTGTTGTAACCCCAAATGGAATAAGCAGGAAAACTAAATAGATTTACCTTGCAATGATGTTATCACCTTCCCATGCATGAATGTTTTAAAGTAAATGTCATTTCCAGTAAGTGCTGAAATCTGAAGGTGCATTTGTCTAAAAAGGATTTGTAGAATGATTATTGACTATTTTTAAGATCACTTGTGTTTTCCATTTCTACATATAGTTAACCTACAAAATAATGTAATAAAATAATTTAGGCAAAAGCCTACATAGAACAGGAAAGCATTCTGGGTAATCACAAGCAAGTCCCTTCATTAGAGAAGCAATCACTTTGCTTACAGTATGGTTTCAGTACTGTCACGCAGATATTAATTCTTAAAGTAACTCCAATGCATACATTTACATTTGTTCTAGTTTCCCTCTAACAACTGACCCCCCCCCCCAGCTGCTCTACTAACTCATTATTTCCCCTTGGGGCAACAGCCCTATGATTTATTTGTTCCAAAAGGGGTGAGCAAGAACATACCAGGAGTGCCATCATCCATATGAGGCACGTGAGATTTTACTTTTGCCCTACTTTTTTCTAGTACATGCCCAGTGACACCTGTGGGATTGGGCATACAATTGGCATTGTATGGGACTGTCTCCCAAATTTGCAAGTGGCATAAGATCACAGCTGCCCATCCCCTCCTCTCCCCACCTGAGACAAGTGAGCAGGGTCAGTACCTCACTTTTCTCCTGCTCTCCCATGCTCCTCCAGTAATAATATTGCTAATCAGTCTAGGAATGTATTGGTCCTAGTCAGTGTCCTTTCATACAGAGCTGATCACCACTAGTATGGAACTAGTAGCCTGGGGTATCAGACCATCATGAGGTGAAAAGCAGGATGTCACAACTTCAGGAAATTTTTCTAGAGCTTGTCCTTGGCAACTGAAAAGTAAAGAGAAAAGAAAAAGATGTTTTTGCATCAAAAATGGTATAATTAAATATGGTTTACTACTGATTTAGCGAACTGCCTATGCTTGACCAGCATGTGGTCAAAAGGCACTTTTCAAATGGGCAGAATGCTGAACCAGAAAACATTGACAACACTACAATGAATGGTTAGTGTAGTTTGATTATCTGAGTTTGTTATTGTGAATGGAGATCGTGGTTCAGTGAGGAACAGGGTATTAACCCATTCCTCACTGTAGTGCGATCTTGGAGTTGGTATATATAATTTGCAAGGGGGGTGCTTAGTAAAATATTCATACCATTGACTGTAGAATGTCATGATATGGTAAGCTGCATAGCATGGGTGACTGACATCACTACCTGCTATGCCGAATATATTGAACTATGGGTGTCGATGTATTCAATTTTAACTTGGCCGCTTTTTCACTGTTCCATATTCTACATTTCAGGTCAACCATGTGACCAGTCGACATGCACTTTTGGGATATCAATAGTAAACCATTAAATACATTACCTTGTAAGGGGTTATTACCAGCTCCACAAGGTTCTTACTTTTTTGGCAAGAAGGTGATAGCATACTTTTAAAATTCTTAAATAACAAAAACAAAAGTTATTTATTCTACTGATAAACTTATGAAACAGATTTTAAAAAGACAACGTGCAGTATACTGACTAAAAGAAGCCAGAAGTGACTCTCTTTCACTGCCATGGGAGCAAATCAAAGTTCAAAAGCTCTAGATGTTATAATCTTCAGTGTTAAATAAACTATGGAGTGTCCACTGAAAAAAAATTCTGTTGATAACAGAAGCCAGTGGTGAATGTGGCTTATTAAGCAACATTAATGAACACATAGATGATCCATGATGTATGTACATAATACATTTCTTTGACCAGGTTACAAAAAAAGACAGTTGACCAGACAGCTACTGTGTAAGTGACTTACCTAGGATTTAAATTAGAAAAAATAAATTAACCTTATCTGTTGCCAAGAAAACCTAGTATTTAAATCAACTAGTGTTACCCTTACTAATGACATCTGCTCAGAATAGTAGATCTTTAAGGGCATCCTTAAAAAAAACAATCTATGGGCCCAATTTCAAAAGACTTGCTTTATGTCTACATGACTTGCAGTGAGAGGAGGCTGACTGCAATTATTTTGGAATATGGCCTATAGAATTCTGTAGTTCTGACTACAACTGTCTATGTGGTATTTGTAGCTGATGTTGAGAAGGGAATACTGGAATATGCCCCTTTGTAGTATGTCAAAAATATGTACAACTGTAATGAGGCCTGTCAAACTGCATGAAGAACACAGAAAACTTGATAAAATTATTAGAGGTATTGTAGCTTCTGTCTACCTAAGTGATATGGAATGTAATGAATCTTGAAACCAAATATTTCTGACAAACAGGAATTAATTGGATGAAGGGTAACAACTACTATAAATTTGTGGTGGAGACTAGAGATTTGGGGTGTACGCTGCATCTCACTGCATTGGCACCATGCTTCCTACATTTCATGGTGCTCAACGAAAGAGTGTTAAGTCTGGCACATGACATAACTAGAGCTGATTAGCTTGGCTTCTTCATCACAGCCTGCCCTTAAATGTGACACCGGCATATGATTTTCTCACAGACATAAGGATCCCTAGTATTTATGGAATGTGCCTGGAAGAGGCCAGGGGCTGCATTTTAAGACGATGTGTGCCAGAGATTAGGTACTTAAACAAGAGAGGCTAATACGTAGTGGTGTCAAAAATAGGAATCTCAACAAAGAAAAAAAAAAAGTAACACATTTCCTCCCAGGCATAAAAAAACATTGAACAAATCACAAAGAAGTACAGAGTTTCGGAGTACACATGCAAACAGAAAGTCATGAGAAAGCAGTTATACAATGTCTACTATTTAACACATTCACACTGGTCTATATATACCTTTTATTTCTACAGTCCCATGTACCTACGTTTTCATGTATTCATCCAGGTTTTCCTTATATAAAGAAATCAGCACTTCTGTTAACTAAGTATAAAACAGGTGAATATAGTATCTCAGCCTGCTGTTGTAATTGCGCCCATCTTTATAGACTGGAATTTCAACCAATTTGGTTAAGTGAAAGTAAACAAAGCAACAGCAGATAAACCTGCAAGGGGCAGTAGTACAAAATATTATGGTTACTATGTTTATAGGATGGTGTGTTGCCTGCCTGGATTAATGAAGGAGCAGCCACAAATTGTATGAAGCAAGGATTACTGAGGCAACAGCCGCCTGAAATAGGAATCCTGCAACATCTGACATATAATGGCACACAGACTGCACTGTAAATCAAAGTGACTTCAAAATATATAAATTAACTTTTTTACAGCCAACTATCCTAGGTTTCATTTCAATCACTATTGTGTTTCTACTGTGTGCTTCTAAGAAAAAGCATTCAAAGCAGAAGAATAGCAAAAATCAACAAAATTTAACACACTTGAATCTGGACACTTTGTTCAATGTGACCAATTTATTCTGATGATAAAATGTTCAGATGTAATTGCCATTTATGAATTGTAAGAAATTATTAAATATCATAGTTTTAATGGAAAAAAAGAGGTTTGTGAATGAGCAGCCTTGGCAGACATAAAGCCAGAGTTACTCTAAGAAAGGAAGTTGAAAACAGAAAAGGCCCATAATGCTCAATGTGTAACAACTTGCAGATGTACATAATAGGATCATTCATGCGGTCTGCAGTTTACTTACCTCTCAACTGTACAGATTTTCGCAAAATGTCCAGAGTTTGCCTCATATTTTGGTCCTTTTTTCATAAGATGTGTTTTTCTGGCAAATTAGTGGCAAATGATTAAATATTGAAGTTAGAAAATAATGACAGACATTTGAGTTTCAGACTTCATATCCTTCAGAAAATTCACGCTAATGCAAAATCTGTTATTCCATCAAATTTCTAAGTTTGTAAGAGCAATATTTAAAAAATTGTCCCTATTTTTGGGCCTTTGTCCCACTATTATTCATGGCTTTGTCCAGATTTCTTGCTCTAAGAGGTTGAGAGGCATGTAGTGGCATTAATTTTTGCGAAGTACCATGGATTACCATTGCTGTATTGTTTTTTTTTTCTTTTTACTCATGTAGTGCATTGCTTTATCTGGCACCCACAGGAAACATTGTTTGCACATTTGCAAGTAAACAGAATAACAGTAGAAGGAAGAATTACATGCTGAATGCAAAGTTTACATTTTTTCCTGCCTTCAAAAAATCCATGCATTGTCACATAAAGGCAACACATATATTAGTTATTGCCTTTATATTGTATTCAGTGATGTTTGTTTTGCATTTATATGCTGCTCAACCTTCTCTGAGTATACTATATTAGATTTGCATGAAAACACATATTACCTTCTTTAGGAATTTCGTTTACTGACTTCTACATCTTTCATTCCATTATCTTAAGGCTTTTGGTCTGGAAAAGGTTCACACTGTAAGCTGTTACTACTTCTGCCTTCTTTCAAGGTACTAGATCCATCCATAACATCTCTGATAGGTTGAAAAGTGCACAGAAACTATCATGGTACAGAGGCATGTCAGCTTTTCATTATGTCAGCTGTGAGTCATAGTTGAGGAGACAGATTAGCACAGCTCTTATCTTCTTTGCTCAAGAATCATAGACAAAGCCAAAAAATAATGGGGTACAAAGGCACGGAGGCAAGAGCAATGTTTAAATATTGATCCAGTTCACTTAAACAGTTAATAGAACAACAGATTGCATCTCAACATGCATTTTCAAAAAATAGGAAACATGAAAGGTGATTGTCTTTCATTATTAACTCATTGCAGTCCTTAGAGACTTACAGAAAAATCAAACATTTTAAGAGTGGCAGGATAAAAATATGAGTCAAAATCAACAGCATCTTGCAAACTCATGAGCAATTGAAAGGTGTCCAGCTTAGTATAAATTGCAAGGAACTCAACAGTTCTGGCTGAAAGAATGAGTTAAAAACTGCCATATGTTCTTACTCTTTTAAAAGGTACTTGTTTGGTCAGCATGGATAAGATGACATAAGAAATGTCCTATGAAAGTTTGCTTTGGAAATGGGAAAGAAGTTATCCATAGTGCATTGTGCACCAATCCTAACCAGCCTTCAGGCTACAATTAAAAATAAGCTTAAGGCATGCAATAATAAGGTTGCAAAATTTGCCACCAACAAACAGTACCACAGCCACCACTGTATTACCCTTACGGTTATGCATGGGCCATGAATAGTGTGCTTATCTCCATTCCTATCACCCTATTAGACTACTTTGATCTAATGAAAAACATCTTCTCAGCATATGTAAACCCTACAAATCATCTGGCCAAAGTCTCTCCTAATACTCTGTCGGTAAAAAATAGAATTCTGTCCCACTGCAAATTAGATCTACCTCTAACCTGTCCAACTTCAAACTACTAAAAAACTACCTAAATGAAACCTGGTTCTACTCCTGCACTACCCTAGGCTGAGCTAGCCCCTCCCTCCTTCCACCACCATCATACTTTGACTATGTTCAGGGAGAAGTAATTAGTAAAATCTATTTCTTAGACAAAGATCAAATATATTTTTTCCTAGGCTATATTATCTAGTCATCTCTGTTCCAAAGAGTGTACTAAAGTTTGTTTAATGCCATCTCTAAAACGTGTGAAGACTTTATCTATTGACAGCATTCTTTTTCAGCTTATTATATCTGTCCAAATATTTGTACTATGTATGTATAGGTTCATAGTGTATGAACTGAAGCGGAAATTTTCTTAGTTTATATGTCATTCTGTATTAGGCTTTGTAGTAACTTTATTTCACTGTAACCATGTTATGTCAATGTGGGACTTTTCTCCATGGACCTCAGATGAAAATGGGATATTATCCGAGTTGACATTCCCAGTAAACAAATGTCAAATAAATAAGACAAAAATAAAACACAAATGAACATTTTACAAGTATGTAATTCGGAGCACTCATACTTTGGGTGAGCAGAAAGAAAGAAAGATGTGAAATCAAAGGAAATGCAATAAAAAGTAATTTTATGAGGTGCACTGTGAGAGAAAGAAGTTATAGGTGAGAAACAAAAGCATGCCAGTATGGCAGCATCCATCACTCAATTGTAAGGTAAATAATTTTCAAAAGTAGTACTAGCTACTTAAGGAGATGATAGGACATTAGTACTGCATAGAAAATCAAGATATAATTTAAATATTTTTTTTTACTTTCTAACCACAGTGGGCCTTCAAAATGAACACTTGTCACAGAATGAATAATGCACATGGTATATGGCTATAAATATTGCGCAGAATATGAAATACTAAATAATATATTTCAGAGCAGTATTTCATTCAGTTATTTATGTATGTACTTATTTATTTTTCAAATTAGTTAAGAGGTAGGTGCGCTGAATCCATGGACCATTTTCTGGTAGAGACGGGGGAGGGGGTTTACAGTCCCCATGTATAACAATTACAAATGTGAATATAATTACTAATAGACATTATACAGACCAGTAAAACTGTTTTAATATCAGTAGCATATTGGGTATAAAACAGGTAGTTATACAAGCAATAAATTAATGGCATATGTCATAGCAGTCAGTCTTATAGTATACCCAGTGAGAAGAGAATATTTAGCACAATATGTTGTTTCCCATGGATGGAGACTGTACTGGGTGGCAATTTGCACAGCTCCTTGTGGAAGTGAGGTGAGCTTTGAAGTTATGGGTAAAAGTTAATGCTCTTATTTATCTGGGCAAGGAATTCCACATAAGGGGTATGAGAAGTGAGAAGTTGTGGTCACCAGATTTGCAGGTAGTATTGGAGGTATGGTAAGGAGAGGAGGAAAGTGTATAAGGACAGATAAAGAAGAAGCAGCATCTGGCTGGAAAAGGGCCTGTGCATGGAGGGACTGAGTATAGGTCAGTGTGCAGGTAGGGTCACTCAGTCAAGCTGCCATAAAATGGCACAAGCTACCCCCCAGGCACATTTTGCAATCCATTTATATATATTTATATATAGACAAAGCTGAGGAAATAGGATGACAATGTTGATGATGTTTTAAAGTGAAGCTGACGCTCGAAACTGAGGGAAAACGATGACAACACTGATGATGTTCTAAAGTGAAGCTGACGCTCAAAGCTGAGGGAATAGGATGACAACACTGATGATGTTCTAACGTGAAGCTGAGGGAATAGGATGACAACACTGATGATGTTCTGACATGAAGCTGATACTTGAAGTTTAGGGAATAGGATGACAACGCTGATGATGTTCTGACATGAAGCTGATACTTGGAATAGGATGACAATGCTGATGATGTTCTGACATGAAGCTGATACTTGAAGGTGAGGGAATAGGATGACAACGCTGATGATGTTCTGACATGAAGCTGATACTTGAAGTTGAGGGAATAGGATGACAATACCGATGATGTTCTGATGTGAAGCTGACATATAAGCCATTGAGAAGAGAGGTCTGGATTTGTAATACCTGCAAATATGGTGTAAAGGAGCCACAGGGTAAACAAATGGCGGTGGGGTGGCATTCTACATAAAAAAAAATTAAGAGAAGTCAGAAAAGGGAGTGATGATGATGATGATGATGATGATGAGTAGTCCAGGGAGGAGCACAGAGTTAATATATTTAATTTGTGGGGGTATAGGGGCAGAGCCCCTCTAGTTGGGAAAAGTCAAAGTTTCTGATTTTTTTAGATGCTAGTAAATGTAATGTGATGAAAGAAATCACCAGTGAAGTTTCATGACACATTTTATGTTGATATATGCATGAGTTGCACACTTCCAGTCAATCAAATATCTTCTTCAACATTGCAGAGCCTGTGGTCACTACATCCAGTCCTGAGGCTGATATTGCAGGACCTCTGTCACAAGGCCCAGCTCCCAAATGTTTTCACTGAGAACTTTGTCATTGTGGAATAGCCTGTGGTCACTACATCCAATCGATCCATCCATCCATCCACAACCCACTCCTGACCACAATATTGTAAGAGCTATGCTACAAGGCCCAACTCCCAAAAGTTTTCAACATAACAAGCATCATGGCAACACACCTTGTAAGTGCCTATGATGCTGCCATATGGAGGGAAAGTGGACTGCTTTCCGGCAAGGTGAATACCTGAGGGACTACTACTGGGTAAGTACAGGAACACAGCTAGGATGTAAACTTAGGATACCCCTCCCATCAATATCTATGCTGACCAAATGTGTTTTTATTCCCCAAAACAGGTGACTGTGGTTATCCACTTGAGCTGTGGTTAATGACTCCGTACCATAGACCATCCAACCCTGCACAGGAGGCCTACAATAGAGCACACAAAACAACAAGAAACACCATAGACCATGTGTTTGGTATTCTGAGAGCTAAGTTCAGATATCTGGATACATCTGGTGGTGCACTGTAATACACACCAGACATGGCAGCAAAAATGATAATGTTGTATGCCATGCAGCACAACATGCTAACTAGAACACATGGAAGTCTGGCAGCTGCAGATGTGGGTGAACTACACCAAGATCCCCAGATGTCTGAAGACGACATTCCACAGGTATCAGAGGAAGTTCATGAGGACGTAAGGGGCAGAAGACACAGGTATAGGCAACATAGGGTGTAACCACAAGTGCGGGTTCATGCGACAAGGCAGCATCTGGCCCACACCTTTGAGTCATGACAAGCCACACATACATGAGTACACAGATTAAACATTGATGTTCAAGTATTGCCCCACCACAGCGCACAGATTGCATCTAATGGGAATTACCCACTTGATAAACACACTGAGCATCAGACATAATACTATAATCACAATATATAACATTATGAACATATATAGGTCTGTCACAACAGGGATGATCAACTCTGGCACAACTGACACAGGTATGCATATACATTGAGATTGTTGCATTAGTGTATGAAAAACAATAAGGGACAAGTAATTTCTGTGGTATCCCCGAAGTCTCAAAACAACCCACTAAAGTGTAGTGGGTCCAAAAACAAAACAGCGTAAGAAACTTCTCGATGTGGAAGATTTTCAGTCCATATATTACTAGTTAATCACTGTATATTAATCAGATCAGGCAACAGTAGTAGAAGTAGTGAACTTAAACTTGTCAAGTCAAAACAAAACAAAAAATAATAATAGAAAATATATATAATTGTACAGCATTACTAAGTATTCGAAAGTAATCCAAGCAAGGCAGACAGTCTGTTTCCAGTCGAAAATCCTTTATTGAGTACATAGACAAGCAATCCATGTAAAAAAAAAAAAATAGAGTAATAATTTCCTCACAAGCTTTTTAAATATATATATATATATATATATATATATATATATATATATATATATATATATATATATATATTTTTTTTTTTTTTAATCAGGCATGGGAGTGGTTTATTGTGCTGTAAAACAAAGTGTTATTGGTACAAATGTTAAATTCACATCCCTTCCCCAATCAGTGTGACATTCGAGCTGGTCCTGCCCTACTTAGTAGCTGTCATAATAATATATAACCCTTATGCACTTTAAATAACATTTATAATGATGTGGTACCTCTTATTTAACCAGATTTTTAAGTAGATTATTAAGTCTGTGATTTTATCCGAGACAATATACTACATGGCTGGAAATATATCAACCTTAGTTCATTTGGCAATCAAAATATATATATAAATATATACATATACATTTTGCATGTAAAAATCAATTTCTATTTTAATAACCTATTGTTAACAAAGATCGCTTTCGTCCTTCTAGACTTCTTCAGGTCTGTGTACAAGAACCCTAAAAACAATCTATAAAAATATATATAATTGTATAATTAATTAGTATTGTTATTACACATAATTTTGAATAAAGTGGAAAAAATAACCAGAAAAAAATAAAAATAAGAAAAACTGTAAGTATGATGATGGAAACAAAATATACACTTAAATTTCAACTGATTTAAAATGGTATCTAAAACCAATTTGTAGAATAAAATAAAATAAAATACAATATAATACAAAATACAATATAATATACTATAATACAATAAAATACAATACAAGTGGTGCTGCGGTAGCATTGTCGCCTCACAGTAAGACGCTGTCCGGTTCGATTCTCAACTAGAGCGTCTTCTGCATGGAGACATGCGTGAATGGGCATACTTTCATTGAAGGTTGTGGGTCAGGGCTGGTAAAACAGCACGTAAAAATCAACTACCAATCATTAGCGGACCAGAGTTCCGCTGTGGCGACCCCTAACCGGGAAAAGCCGAAAGAAAAAACAACAATATAATACAGCAAAATACAATTAGTCATGTAAACAATGTGGCAATTTTCTAAGTTCCAGTGCACTTTTAATTGAACAGTAGTAGTTTAGTCCAGGCTTCCTAAAGAGTTCAGCTTTAATTGCCACATGAGTTCATGTTTTTCCAGAATATTCAGGATGTCTCCTTCAAGATCACCCATGTCTATGCAATCCAGGATATGGAACTTAAAACCTGTGCGTCTTTTATGAAGAGAAAGGTGTTTGGCTAGTTCATATTTTTACATCCAGAGCAGATTTCTGACAGATGACATGAAATCCTACACTTGAGTTTATTTACAGTCTTGCCCACATAGAATGTATCACATTCATTGCACTGTGCCCTGTAAATTACTTTTGTAGTGTTACAGTCACCCCCTGCACTGGTATTAATGATCTTCTTTTTATTGTATTTTATTGTATTTTATTGTATTAAATTGTATTTTCTATTATATTTTATTTTATTTTATTCTACAAATTGGTTTTAAATACCATTTTAAATCAGTATCAGTTGACATTTAAGTGTATATTTTGTTTCCATCATCATACATACATTTTTTCTTATTTTTATTTTTTTCTGGTTATTTTTTCCACTTTATTCAAAATGATGTGTAATAACAATACTAACTAATTATACAATTATATATATATATTTATAGATTATTCTTAGGGTTCTTGTACACAGACCCGAAGAAGTCTAGAAGGATGAAAGTGATCTTTGTTAACAACAGAGTAAGGAAATAGAAATAGAGTTTTACATGCAAATTGTATATGCATATATGTATATATATTTTTTGATTGCCAAATGAACTAAGGTTGATATATTTCCAGCCATGTAGTATATTGTCTTGGATAAAATCACAGACGTAATAGTCTACTTAATAATCTGGTAAAGTAAGAGGTACCACATTATTATAAGTAGAAGCCGCAGTGGTACAGTGGTTGCGTTGTTGCCTTACAGCAAGAGGTTCTCCCGTTCTATTCTCAGCTAGTGTGTGGGGAGTGCCTTCTGTGTGGAGTCTGCATGTCCTCCCCACGGTCGAGTGGCCTCTGAAAGACATGCGTGAATGGACGTGCCTTTGCTGAAGGTTGGGCGTTGGGCTGGCAACTCAGCACCATAAAAATCTACTGCCAATCATTAGCAGACCGGAGTTCCGCTGTGGTGACCCCTTACCGGGAAAAGCTGAAAAGACAAACAACAACAAACATTTAAAGTACGTAAGGGTTATATATTATTATGACAGCTACTAAGTAGGGCAGGACCAGCTCGAATGTCACACTGATGGGGGAAGGGATGTGAATTTAACATGTGTACCAATAACACTTTGTTTTACAGCACAATAAACCACTCCCATGCCTGATAAAAAGTATATATATATATATATATATATATATATATATATATATATATATATATATATATATATATATTTAGAAAGTTTGTGAGGACTTGGATCGTTTGTCTCTGTACTTAATAAAGGATTTTTGACTGGAAACAGACTGCCTGCCTTGCTTGGATTACTTTTGAATACTTAGTAATGCTGTACAATTATATATATTTTCTATTATTATTTTTTGTTTTGTTTTGACTTAAGATGAGTTTAAGCTTGCTACTTCTACTACTATTGTCTGATCTGATTGATATACAGTGATTAACTAGAAATATATGGACTGAAAATCTTCCACACAGAGAAGTTTCTTACACTGTTTTGTTTTTGGAAAACGATAAGGGACATACATTAGTGAAACACATTCTTATCTCTACAATATAATAACATGAAAAAAGAGAAACAACTCAGGACATAATGCAGAACTTTTAATATCTCCAGAAAAATATATCACAGCAAACTAGTAATGTAATACATGGAGTCAGCTATGTTTATGAAACTGTTGAACTCACTCTAACGCAGTCTATGGCAACCATGCTGATGGCTCACACCATGGTTGGCTCTGCCCCTACCATATACAGAAACACTTGGCCCAGGTTGCTTCACACAGGAAACTCATGAAGTGACAACACCATGTTGAGGTGAAGGAGCATAGCTGCAAGTTGATGGTCTTGTTGTGACTGCTGGAACTACAGTAGATGAGCCAGCAGTGGAATTGTGTGGACTTTGAAGCATAGACACAGATGCTTGATGAGCAATAGTGATTCTGCAGAGAACTGGCTTGTCTCTCCAATTTTGCAGTTGGCTAAGCACAGTCAGAACATGCAGAACCCTGCTTGTACTATGGCTCTGCTGTAGTACTGAAGAGGCCAGGGTTTCTGACTGAGCCACAGATAGCATACTTTGATTTTGAGCAGCCAATGATGCCATTTGTGATGATAGGAGGTACTGCCAGCCATGCCAGAGAGACGTAGGACAGAAGATGTAAGACTTGTGCCAACACAGCTAGCTGGAATTTTGTAAATATTTATATGTCATGAGTATATCAAACTGATCTGTACAGATGTTTATGCTGAAAATGTATTTGTGAGCTTTGCTTGTGTTAATTTGTTAAAATGTATCAACAGTGCACCCTGCTGAAATGAAGAGAGATGTACATTTATTATGGTATCCGAATTAAATGTATATGTTTTAATATATGCCATTGGCACAGCAAAGGTTAACCAGCTGGCTTATTTTAAGAAAAATAAGGAAAATGTAAATGAGCTGTTAAATCATTAAATGGCACCCTACAGTGCTGAGTAGGACTGGAGATGCTAGGTCTGAGATAGAGCCTTTGTTCATTAGCTCGGTGAAAAGAGGGGAGGTCTCCAGGCACTGCCATAAACATTTGGATGTGTATTTCAGCTGTCTTTAGTCAATTCATATCTCAAACTTCAAAAGGAGATATTGTGGGAATCAAGTGACCAGATGAGGTCATTCTGCAAGTCATCTTGGATATTATATTTTACAGGGAATAATCTCAGAATAGAGCATTCTGTTTGGGAGCCTAACTAAAAAGACTGCTCCCATATCTCATCTTGCCTTGCAAAATAAGTTATTAGGGAATGGTATAATTCTCTTAGATTCAGTCAGGAATATAGCAAAGCTTAGTTTAGATATTGTTTTTTTTATTTGCCCTATGTCTGTCCTTCAATGTTGTTTTCAATATTTTCTGTGATTTGAGCTCCGTGGTTTACTGTAAATATATATTCCATATTTTCATGTTATTTTTTTATTAAATATATTTAAAACTCTTTTTCTGGCTAGTTCTGGTAGAGAGTATCTAACCTTTGAGAGTACTTATATTTATTTGGTGACTTTGTGTGGGCAACTCCAGAAGGCCTAGCCATCTTGGTGAACTACTACAGTTTGTATTGGTATTAACATTGCACAGTCTATTTGGACACTGTTTGTTAAAGGTTTTAGAATAGCTGATTGTGAAGTGTCCGGTGCCTGTGATAACAACCTTATACTCTGAGCAGAGGGGGGGGGGCACAGCAGGTAAACCTGTGACAGTGTTTCCCAGGTGTGTGTTTGTGAAAATTAAATCTCTCAGGACGAGTGTGTCAGCTACTTGGGGCAGGAACATAAAAAAATGGGTTTACAGAGAGGTTGCTGGAGGACTTGGCTTGGACAGTCGGCTGCGGACCTAACCCTACAGCTGTACCAGTGAAGAGTCTTATTGGGGATATGGAGGGAGACAGATATAGAGACATCCAGACCCTGAGTGTGTTCCCTGTGTGCTCTTAAGGGAAACTGTACTTGATGCAGACAGGTCTGCATCTGGAAATACTGAGTGTATCCATTTGTATTCCAAGTGCACATCCCTCTCCAGTGTCAGTAGTGAGGATACATGCTCCTTGATTACTGGCCCAGAATGGGGACTACACATGGCTGTGCCCATTATATATTGGTAGCAGTGGTTGGCATCACACCATTACCTCACTATGTCTGCGCTTCTGCCCTTCATGCAGCACATACAGCTGGTGTGCACACAATCTATGGTACAGACAAGTGCATTGATGTCTGATCCATGATAGTGCTGGGAACATTCATTTGTCTGTAGGAGTAGGCAGACACCCTCTGAAACTTGGCCAGGTACACCTTCTGCTTGTCTACATCTACTGCAATATCCAGTATCAAGGTGTTGTGGGGAACTGTCAACATTAGCAGCAGTCTCAACTTCCGTCTATGCTTCAAAGGCCTCATCCTGTTCACCATCCACTGTCCCATCATTCTCAGAATGCTCAGACAAGTTTCCCTCCACATCTGATGCTACAGCTGTGTCAATATCACTGTCAACATCTTGGATGGAGTCTATCAACACATCAATATCCTGTGTGCCAGGGGCCATGCTACCATAATGTGTCACTTTGGATCCAAAATCACGATCACTGGATTAGATAATGGAGGATATAGATAGTTGATGAGCTAAAAGAAGAGACAGATGACACAGATCAGGATTACATGCTTACATCACATGCTGAATACCATCAAATATATATGACATATATATCTCACTGCAATATTACATGTAATAATGACTTTACATGAAGTCTTCTCTATGTAAGGTTGATGGAATTTACATAATAAGAAGTATGCAATCAAGTTATTTTGTCAACATACATGACATATGTCATGAATACAAACAAAGCTCACACCTGACAACTCCTCCTGGGAAGGCAGTGCTTTTGATGATGGATGAACTTCAATTATTGTAGTGGAAAAAAAAAATCAGCATTACCAATCACATCACTGCCACCATAACCATATGAACACACTTAAAACATACAGAAGGTTTCACACAGACATATCACTTGTTTGTGCAGTTGATGAGACTGATGCAGTCTGGCCTAGGAATGGGAAGAAGGACACAGTATTAATGGAGGACAACAACAAGAGTAACAGCAGTGACATGTCTAAAACATAATTAATAGACTCCTGATGTTGAGAATTTGTGCATTGTGCAGATCCTACGGTGAGAAAGTAATTAGAAAGACAATGCAGTCATGTATTTAGCCAAAACAATACTGACCGCATGACATATACAACACAGTAGCAGCGGCTGCAGATACTTGTGATGGATGTTGCACCTGTAGACCAGACGCCGTACATACCTGGTCTGTCTGAACTTGCACATGCATGGCTTGGGTCCCCACTGGTTGAACGTGTAGTTTAGAAAATTAGGGAAATATCAGTATTGCAGTAAACAGCAGTGCCATGACATGAGGCTGAGGAAATAACAGGTAGTGGTCACAGTAACACTTTATGGAGACACTCACCTGTCTATCCCTGGTGTTGACCAGAAGTAGATGGACCTGTGAATATTTATGCAGACAGCATTACACATGCTGGTTGCACTGTTCGGTCTGTACTGCAGTTGTATAACTATATGTCATAACTTACGCTCATCATCATCATCATCATCACTCTGTGCTAATCTGTGTGTATGGCGCAAATCTGCTGCTGTAAATCAAAAATGACAATACATGAATGTGCATTCAACAGCAATCTACAGTGATTTTCTCTAAGGAAAGAAAGACATACATGTTTGGCCTGTAACTCCGGCTTCTGTCACATCCCTTGGGATCATTCCCCTTTTGCTGTATGCAGAGAGGCCAAAAATACTGTGGTGTCATCAGGGTGGTCAATGGTGGTCAACCAATGGTGGCATCCCTCATTCTCTCATGTCATCTTAACCTGTTGGCTGCATGGAGGATCATGTCTGAGCAGTGTCATCGACAGGCGTCACAGGATCTGTTGTGACTTTCAACTCCATTTATCATGTTGATGAGGTTCGTCCAGATTTTATTTTTCCAAACTGTGAACTGAATGAGACTAAAGTGAGCATTTTCCAGATTTTGCATTTATCCTAAATTTTCCACTGGGGATTGAGATGGCTACTTTGAGGAGGCTGAGACACTTTTGTACACCCATCTGGACCAAGGAGAAGACCACCCAGATGCTGATCATCTACACTAGAGTGGAACATTGGATGAGAGTTAGGCCAAAGAACTTTGTGATGATAGACATCTGGAACCAGATTGAGAGGAAGCACCAAAGATATATAGAGATTTACCATGATAGAGTGTAAGTTCCCCACTGCTTTGATGACCTGCATTGGAGTGATGCAGAGGAGCTTCATCTGAGGGTAACCAGAGTGTGGAGACCACCCCATGGATCCCTACAGTAAGTCTGACTATCTTATGTATACCTGAGCATTCCCATAGAAATTAGAGATACATGTCTGTCACACACACACACACACACACACACACACACACACACACACACACACACACACACACACACACACACACACACACACACACACACACACATATATGTATATCAGATAGATGTTTCTTATATCCACTAAGTAGTTGTTGTGACAGTTAGCTCATGGGGATAATTAACTGGATGTGGTAACTGCTGTCTGTATGAGTTTGAGTCACATGCTGTTAATTTATTTAATAATGTTTATAATATACATAATTAGGAACTTTGTAGATGTACATATGGTTTACTACATATAATGACATCATATTACACATCCACTGTCCTCATGCATTACTGATGCCTAGAGCACCTAGGCCTCTCATGATTGCCCATTTCATAGTTGTCTGTTATAGTACCACAGTATCACCTACTGTAGCGGTATATGTCTGAATAAAAAGTCATACATAACCTTCTTTAATTCATTCCTCCTAATAAAGTAAACATTCTTAATACAGTCCTATTTATTTAAGCCAAAATAAATGCCAGCCCAACTGCTTACACATATGTTTTAAATTATGTGTTGATAGCTGTTATTTCTTTAGAATAAGATGTCCAGATAACTGTTGGTAGTTTCTGTATTCATCCATTCTTCACAGGAATTCAAATAAACACCAGCAGTGCCTATTCTTACAGAAAAAATACCTGCGGACAGTTATCTGCATGTAAGGAACCAGTCAGTATGCCTACATTTTGGCATGGTTTGGGTTTCAATCCACCTTGGGGAGACATATCAATAAATTGTTCTTTTGATTTACTTCACCCATAGCATTTTAAAGAAGAATATTTCATTTATTGATATTAATGTTTATTTTCAGCATGGTTACTAATAACTCAGTGATTTGTCAGATTCCTACAAGCATGCTCATAATCCATAATGCTCTCTTAATATCAACTCTTTAACTGTAGGGTAAGTTAAGCAGTACCTGTTTGTTTAAAAAAAATAATGTACTGTCTGTTAGCTTGGCCTGTAAGGAATCCAGATAGTAGGCTCACATTTTGGCATGCTGTGGGTTCCAAACTACATATGGGAAGCATATCTTAAATTGTTCTCTTGGTTTATTTCACCAATAGCATTTATTTACAGAAGCATATTCCACATGGTTATGAACAACTTGGTTATTCGACAAATTCCTGTGAATATATTTGTAATCCGTAACGGTCTTTTAACAGCATCTCTTTCAGTGCAGGCTTAGTAAAGCTTGCTACAAACTGTTATATGTCTGATAAATGTTTTTGGCAATACGGTATTATTTTTAAAACTACTTTCAAGTTCGGTTTCATCATTATTTATTACATTCATTTCAAAAACATCATCCTTATCTTTTGAGGTAGTGGGATGGGAAGACTTACAGATGAAATGCAGTATAGGGAAGATGTATGCATTTGCTTAGTGATATGTACTTTGCCAAAGAATGTCTTAGTCCTCAGACATACCTTACTGTGTCCATCATGTACAGTGACTTGTATGGTTCTGTTAACAGAAGCTCTATGATACTTGGCAGTGTATCACTGTCTGAACAATGTATTTTTTCCATTACTGTTAATGTTTACAACCACAGTGCTGAGATGAGTTCATTTCTGCTAAGTATTTACCTACATGCCCAGCACATGTTCATTCTTTCAAATCCTAAGCCAGGATCCATATTAGTAGATCACCCCCCCCCCCCATCCAGGTGATGTCATAAAATCAAGTCTTTTCACTGCATTCATAATATGCACTTTCAATTAAGACAGATTAGTTAGGCAAGAAGTTGGCAAAGTTAGAGGTTGGATGTACATTTTAGTTGCAGGCTTGAATCTCATGTTCTCCAATCTGTTTTCAAAGATATTAAAACCCGCATGTAACCTTGAAAAGTGTTTATGGTGATTATCTAATATTATTCAGAAGTAAATTGTCTAGAAACTATTCTGAGAAATGTATATCACTGTTATTTTAGGAATAGATCATTCATTGTTGCTCTTTTCCTTTTCCAGACAATGAAAACAGGACCAGGATTTGCGCCCTGTGCATTGAGTGGATGCACAAGCTTGAGGATCAGTGGATGGAGAGAGGTATGTTGACTACATTTTCTGTTTTGTTAATGAAATGTATCTGATCCTTGTTACAGACCTTTACATTATCATGTATATTGGTTAGAATGCAGGAATACCCATCATGCATCAGTAAGTGAAATAATCACACTACCGTTGTGCTTACAACTGTGATATAAATCCAAAAATGTTGAAATATGTACATTAAACCATATTTTCAGAACACAGTTTTTAAAATGTACTCCACAATCTAAACACAGTTGGGTTGGTATATTTTTCACACATATGCTAAGATGGATGTTTTGCATACAAGTCTTAATACTTTGTCTACTGGTTATAATGCAATACTGTTAGCACAACATCTATTAGAGTCTCATATGTTACAGGCTGTGGTGATTGAATATATAAAATATTTGTTACTGTTGTATTGATTATATTGATGTGTTCCATCACACATCATGCTGCCTGGCTCAGATGGTTGTCATATGGCTTGCCTACTTTCCACAATATTGTCATCTCACTTTTTCCTCATTTTAACAATGACACTTGATGGCTGTTCATATGAATCCTAATGTGATGATGCAAGATATTGTCAGCTATGCCAAGTGAAGTAAGGCAGTGGATGTGTAACATATGCCAGCATAGTTAGCTGGAGTTTTGTAAATAACTCTATGTAATTTTTACATCAAACTGATTTGTACAGGTGTTTATGTTGAAAATGTATTTGTAAAGCTGCCTGTGTGAACAACGTGCCAACAGTGGATCCTGCTGGACAGAAAATAAATACACCTGCATGTCAGACTGTATTGTAACTGTTGAGATGAATGTATTGTAACAGCGGATACTGGATGAAAATAGATTAATCTCAGTCCAGTTAACTTTGAAAATAGTCTGAAATTAAATTACCCGGTTTAAGACATAAAGATTGCATCTTACAGTTCTGATTGCAGCCAGAGACAAAATATCTGTGAAAACCAGGACTAGGAATCCCTCTGTATTGTCCTTAGGGGTGAGCTAAATGATACCTTCGAAGGGTGGAAGTTTGTGAAATGGTTTTATATCTTCCAGATGCTATAACACATCTTAGCAAAGCTCTATGTGTGTTTCATGACACATATGTGCTAGATTCTGGTTCAGTTTCTAGTAAAGAGGGTAGCGTGGGAACTAGAAGTCAGGTGACCAGATGAAATGATGTTTTGATACTAAATGAGTCAGAAGTCTCAGAGCAGTCTGTTTGTGAAACCTGACAAGAAGAAAGACCACTCACCCACTTCATCTTGCCTTGCTATAGTAAGTGACCTAGGAGGCAGTAATTCTTTAGATCAGTCAGGAAAATATAGTGAGATTATAAGTATTGTTTTTCTGTGTCTGTGTGAACCTTTCCATCTGTGTTATTTTTAATATTTCCTGTGATTGAAACTCTGGTGTTTATTGTAAATAGATATTTAGTATTTTCATGTTCTTTTATTATTTATTTTTTATTAAATTTGGTGGCTGCCGTGGTGCAGCAGTTAGCATTGACACCTCACAGCAAGAGGTTCTCTGGTTTGATTCTCAGCTGGGGTGCCTTCTGTGTGGAGTCTCTATGTCCTCCCTGTGGTCATTTGTGTTGCCTCTGGGTGCTCTAGTTTCCTCCCACATTCCAAAGATATGCAGTAGGTAGATTGGGAACTCTAAATTGACCATAGGTAAGTCTGTGTGAGCAAATGAGTAGTGAATGAACTACCATGGCAAGGCTAGCCATCTGGTGGTGTAAATCACGGCTTGAGATGATTGTCAATGCGGAAGTGACACCCCAATCCCATGTGCAAATGGGAAAAGGGGTTGAGGATGGATGGATTAAATATATTTAAACTTTTCATTGTGGCTTGTCCTTTGGAGAATATTTTAACCTTTGAGATAACTTCTATTTATTTGGTGACACTGTGGTCACTCCTGAAAGCCTTGTTGCATTGGTCAAAAACTACCATTTGTATTAGTATTAATTTTATTTGGTATAATTGGGTATCCTTTTAAGAGCCTTAGATCAGCTGGCTTTGGAGTGTTCTGGTGGTTATATCTACCTTATAGTCTGGACAGAGGGGGCATAGCTGGTAAATCTGTGCCAGCCGTTTCTAGGGGTGTGTGTGTGACAATTAAATCTCAAAGAGTGTGTGTGTCAGCTACTTGGAGCAGGGACAAAAAGCACTTGTTTCACAGAGAGGGTGCTGGAGGACTTGGCATGAAACACTCGTCCGAGGACTCAACTCTACAGATATGGTCAGTGTGGAGTCTTATTTAGGGCCTGGTGAGAGACAGGAAAATCCAGTCCCAGGACAGGACTTTTCTCTGTATGCTCTTAAGGGGAAATTGTGCTTGGAGAAGAGAGCTGCCTCTGGAAATACTGTGTATCTATTTTTGTTGCAAGTGGATGTCTCTCACTGGTGTCAATGGTGTGGATTGAGGCTCCTTGATTACTGACCTGGTGGAGGGGCATCACACCTTATATGCAGGCACTACAATTTATAGATTTCTACATTCATAGAATTTTACTACATTATTGACCCCTCATGGGCCTTTCTAAGCCTAGATAAGTTTTCACAAATGTTTACAAATAGGACATTGAGGGGAAGGCATTTAAAAGCTACCTCTGTCCATAATGGAAACGTGTGACAGTCTTGGTATAAATTTACAAATCACTGTACATTGTCCTAGGTTATGCTTAAATTGTGTAATATACAAAATCAGCTTCATGTGGATTTGACGTCTATTTGCAGGAGGTGCAGTCTGTGTGACACATATCTATCTCTCCAGCATGTTCTGTTTAAGTCTCAGACAAAACTGTGGTCCTTATATCTTGTACTTCCGGTACTGTCTGAGTTAGGAATATGCATGAGATTCATAACTGGGGTGCTTGCAGATGCCTTATAATCCAATCATAACATCACCCCTCAAAAATGTATATCAGACTTAGTTGGAGGAAATGCCTTTAAGGCTGTCTGTGTAGGGCAGGTTTGTCATACCTTGTATTCTTTGTATATTTAAATTCTGAGGTAGCTGTAGTTTCTGCATATGCCTGGTCAGGTGCATACTGGAGGGATTATTGTACTCTATGATTGTGATTAGGGCAGACTACAGTGCAATAATAACCTCTTTAGACCTAGTTGCCATACCCTTGCACTGTGGCCACATGGTGGTTGAAGGTTAGGCTACTGTCTATATGCATACACAGATTCCTAATCACTGGGTTGACTGTTGGGCTGGTATTATCAACATGTTACTTATCCATGATGGTTGACTTTTCAGTGGGTACAATTATGCAAGTGTCACAATTGATTTTAAGAGCTTGGCTTTGACACAATTTGTTAGTCATAGATAGGCCTTCTTGAAGAATGGTTCTATCTGCATGGGACCCAATGATAACCTTCAGCTTGCAATCATCTGCAAAGTTAGTCAGCCATAAACCTTCACTGTTTGCTTCTACTTCAGGGAAATAGATGGCAAAAATCAGTGGCCTCAGTAGTGATCCATGGGGGCCTCTGCTACTGACCAACCTCTTGGTGGAGGTGGTCTTACCTATTTTGACCCCCTGGGTCCTATCAGTGAGCCATTTAACTATCCAGAGGGGTCTAAATGGTTTATACTTAACTTACTGAGCTTGTCTATGATGCCTAAGTTGGGTATTGTATCAAAATACCTGGCCAAGTCGAGTTAAGCTATGTGCACAGTCCTAGTCACATACATTGCTTGTTGACACTCTTAATGAAGTTCAACACATTTAATAGGCATGATCTTCCTTTAATGAAGCCAAACTGTGATAGGGCCAGTGTTTGTATCTTATCTATTCCCTCATTTATCATGTTCATGATGAATCTTTACATGGGGTTACATATAAGGCTGGTCAGACTTATGGACCTGTATTTTCATATATCAGTGTTTTGAAATCCTTTGTGCAGGGGAATGACTGCAACCATCTTCCATTATTTGGGCACAGAACCTAACTGTAGGCTACAGTTGAAAAGTGATTCAAATGGGCCAGAGAGGTCATATTTCATGCTATGTAGTAAGCATCCCTATATGTTATTGGTACCCATTGATGCAGTGTATTTAGCTTTGGAAAGTGCATTGCAGAGCTGTTCCTTGGGATGGTTGTGTGGTATCTGGTACACAGTATATCCTTCGAGCTTTCAGGGGTGAGTGGGGGGGGGGTTCATCTGAATCTCACTTTTGCATTCATACATAGACCAAACTATTCTGGGAACACATGCAAGGCAAAAAGAAAGGTAATATGACATGCTTCCGTACACTCAGATGAATGGATTACTGAGGCAGACTGCATTATTAAACAGTGCAGGTCACCATTACACTGTTATATTGATATTTACAAGCCGTTTCTTTTTTCAAAGTTCAGTTATGTTAATGTGGCATGAGGCAGTGTCAGGCATGTTTCCATTCAAATGTCAGAATATGTTACACATGCTTGAATTGTGTATACTTACCATGCTTAATGCTGGCCAGTATTCAAATGTTCAGGTGATGTCCTGATTCCCACTGGTAAGCTGTGTTATGCATACCATTGCACGACCTTGTTCATACAGCTTGCATAGGTGAGGGATGCATTATCCCTGATACAGCCAGAGTCCTCAGATGATGACAATGATGACGATGATGAGGAAGCTGGACCCACATCTTCTCAAGCCATCATGCCTGCTACACTCCAGAGGAGATGATGCCAGGACTGGAACAGAGACACTTATCATAAGGAAATCTGGGCGGTTATGACCGATGTGCTCCAAATACAGATGAGGGACATGATGGGGGACATTCTTCCAGGATATGGCATGGGCTATGCATGATTCATTGAGGGAGACAGTCTGTGTGCTCCATTTGTGTTATGTTGCCAACATGCTGTTTGCCATATAATTGATTGGACAAGCATATGTACTCTTGGTGAATTCATACCATGTAGCAGGCATGCTTATGTGTTATCATCATGTGAGATTTAATAATGTTACAATGTGTGCATGTCACACATTAACCCATTGCACTTTCCTCCCACATTCAGCTGTCCATGCATTGTAGCAATTAACCTGCAGGTAGTGCTGCAAGAATTAACCTATAAACATGTGTTTTACTGAGGGCAAATGACAGACAACAGATGTGTCCATAGTCCAGCACTACCACTGTGGTATAGTTTGGATTTGTGTATTGCCATATCATGTATGTGCAACAGAAGGACATGTCATTTCCCATGCATTTTAGATGACAGTTGTCATGATGTCCCACTGGCATTATGTGGTGTTGTGTGCCATGTGTTAGCAATACCGATGCCATTTGGGATCATATACAGGTATATGCGCAGTCCTCATTTTCTGATTGAATCAGAAAGAAACTACACAGTGGTACAGATAATTTATTTGGTAACAGTACATTACACCATGTTTACTGCATCTTAAATTTCCACATCTATTATTTATTCACATAAGTCCACACCTTCCACAAACAGTTGTACACATTAACTGCTTGTATATGTCTGGACATAGTGGGATCCATAGTGACACACAATTGGACCTTTGACGTGACTATTCACAAGATTACTGCCGATATGCTGTAATGATGCTCACAGGAGTGTCGTCTGTTCAGTAATGAGCAGGGTAGGTGACATACACCTTTGTTTGTTTATTCAACATTTGCATGAAAGTAAATGTGTATGTGTTTGAAATTCTTAGCTTGCTTACCTATGCATGTTGATATTACATGACTGCACGTTTCTGCGTATTTGTGTTTTATGCATGGTAATTTCTGTATACATCAGAAATCATTCTACCCATGTGACATACATTTTTCATTTGCTTAAATTTATTTTGGATTGGCTTTTACAGCACCCCGTGTGCTGTACACATGCACTTATAGTGTGACAGCTTACCTTGTCCTGCTTTCCCTGATGTGAGCCCAGGTTGTCTACCTCCCTTCCACCTTCATATTTCCATATTATATTTTGCATATATGTTTGCTTTTGTTGTGATTATTGACCATTTCCATGTGTTATGTTGTGAACATGGTGAACATGTGTCAAATGTATGGCCATTTTACAATACGGGACATATTCACACATGTTGCTGGCTACTGCTTACAGTAAATCCTTGTTCTCATTATACATTAGCAATAATGCCAAACAGGGCGTGTGTTAATGTGAAATTAATACCTGCCCAGGGGTGTTAAGTGGCAGAGGGCATCTACACCCTTGGAAGGGTGCTAATCACACATTAACACACACCCTGGAATGGTCTCTCTGTAAAATTGTTGTGTTTTACTTTACTTATTTTTTAAGTACTATATTATTATTATTTTATATATTTTTGATGTAAAATATTTCCTCTGCCTAATGTTTCAAACTTCCTGTAGTATATATTAATGGTGTTAGTGGAAGCATTTTAGATGTTCTGTTTACCAAAGGTGACAATGCTACATTTCTTTTCATTTAATTGAAGCCCATTTCATAAGATACCATTGATTTGTATAGTTTAGACATCGCAGGTATCATAGATTCTTAGAAGGTTACTGGGCTAACAGCCCAGGAGCCCTTACAAGCCTAGCCATATTTATCCCAACTTGCTTCAGTTGTTGGTGGTTAGGTGAGTGAAGTTCACAGAGGTAATGGTCTGTTGTAGTTAATACTGACTTCCTCTGTCCAGGAGGGACATGGGTGCACTTTAGGAGTGAATTTGCAGTCATCCATCCATTGATCTAGGTTATGTTTGAAGAGGGTCAGGGAGGGCTCTGTTTCATGTGAATTGAAGCTTGTTCCAGAGAAGTGGCAGTCTCTGGGAGATGACTATCTCTCCAGCACGATCTGTTCATGTCAGAGGCTAGATTAAGATCCCTGGAGCAAGTGACCCTCATGCAGTTTGATTTACAAATATGTAATGCTTCCATCAGGGCCTGGTCAGAGACAGGCCTGTAAACCAGGCACAGATCACCTCTTAGAAACCCGTAGGAGACAGAATACAGTGACAGGGCTTTCAGCCTTTTTGTAGAAGATTTGTTTTGTATAGCCTGAATTTTCTTGCTGAGAAACCTCTGTTGTCTCTGTAGTTGTTGCATGTGTCTGGTGAGGTACATGCAGAAATTATAACATCCTTAAATCTAGATGTGATGCCTTTACTTATAAGATGTGCCACATAGAAGGATTTCCTTACTACTTTGGATACTTGATGGTCAAAGTTTAGATTACTATCAACCTGAGTGTCCAGATCAAATACTACTGGGCCTACACTTAGGTAGGTGCTGTGTATAATGTAATTAGCAGGGATGTCATCTTTCCCAAAGGGAATACTAATGCATTTTGGTTTGCTTGTAACTTTAATCTGTGGCTTTGGCACCAATCATTTGTATGTGTTAACCCTGTCTGTAGTATATTAACATAATTAGAGGAGTGATTGCTCCCAATTTGCAATCAGCAAACTTAGTCAGCCAAAGGCCATTCAAGTTTGCCTGGACTAGTGAGAAATAAGTTTTGAACAGTAAGGGGCTCAGCACAGAATGTTGTGGTACGCCACTGGTGACTGGTCTTTTGCTAGAGGCGAAGTCGCCCACTATGATAGTATTGATACTATGATAGGTATGACTGTTGGTGAACCAGTTGGCTACCTATCTGGTAATATAGGGGTTAATTTCCAATTGGGAGAGTTTCTCTATAATACCTGAATGGGGGATTGTGTCAAATGCCTTGGTTAAAACAAAATAGGCAGTATGCAATGTCTTTCCCTCATCCTGGTTCTTGGTGACTTTCCTCAAATAAGTCAACCATGTTTGACACGCATGATCTACCTTTAACAAATCCAAACTGGGTTGGGTCCAGAGTTTGGACATTACCTATTTCTTTGCTAATAAGATCCATAATGATTTTTTCATGGCCTTGCACATGAGGCTAGTCAAGCTTATGGGCTTATAAGTCCCAGAGTTGGTTGATGGTCCCCCTTTGTGCAGAGGGATTACTGTTGCTGTCCTCCATTCTGTTGGAACATAGCCAGTTTACAGGCTGTGGTTAAACAGAGATCCAAGTGGGTCTGCTAGGTCATGTTTTAAGCTGTTTAAAAGGCAATCTAGGATGCTGTCTGGTCCCACTGATCCTGTGATTTTGGCATTGGAGATTACCGAGATGACCTGCTCTCTTGAGATAATAGGCTAAGGAATGTTTACAGGTATACTTTAGGGGATTACTACAAGGGCAGTGTGGTGAAGTTTGCTCTAAATCTGTCAGCTAGTAGGTTGGTTATTGCATCTGGTTGAGTATAGGTGGTGCCATCCACACCCAGTTTGGTGCATAGTTAAGTATTCTCATTTTGATTTCAGACATAGTTAAAGAATGTCTTGTGATTATAATTAGCTAGGGAGTTTATTTTTACTTTGTAATTAGCTTTGGAGGAATTTACAAGATCTCTAATTTATTTGTTTCAGCTAGAGAGGGATTTCTTGCTCTGCTGAGCTAGTTCCCTCTTGCTCTTGGACATTAATTTCTTTCTCTTGTTGTATAACCTGGGGTCCACCAGGGTGTTTTTTTTTTTTTTTTTGGCAAGACCTGGTTTTAATCTGGTCAGCTACAGCTGATTCTATACAACTGCTTAAGTGGTTATACAGGGCATTGGTGTACACCTCCGCATAGGAGTCTGTGTTATCTCTGTTTGACGGGGCTTTGAAACTTCTTATACCATGACTTAGTAGGAAGTAATTTGTCTTTGAAAAATTCTTAAGCATTTTTGAGCTTTTTGGTCTTATAATTACATTGAATAACAGTGATTTATGGTCCGATCTTACAGGGAGGACATCACATGGGGAGGAGGTGCAGTGCTCTCCCATGTCCAGGTCCAGGACATTTGACAATCTTGTGGGTGTGCTGACTAGTAGTTCCAGAGCATTTGCACTGACAAAGTCCAAGAGACAAGAACCTTTCAGCCAGCATGTTTGTGGTTGTGTACTTTCCCAGTTGATGGTAGGATAAGTAAAATCACTCATGACTAAGGTGTTGGTCTGTATGGCAAATGACTCCAGTAAGTCCAGGTATGTGGTATGCTTTTCCTGTTTCATGGTGGGGGATCTATAGCTAACTATGATGTGGTAAGGGGCTTTTCCTATAGTTAATTGGACATGCCATAACTCAAAAGAGTCATACTGTTTGACTAGTCTAGAGGTGCACCTATCCTTAATGAAGATGGATAAACCTCCTCCTTTAGTTATTTCATGCTCAGTTTGTGGTCTGAATGTATGGAAGGCATTATAGCCCTGCACGGCCGGGGTGCTTTCCCCACCTTTGAACTATGTTTCAGTGACTGCACAGACATCAGCATCTTTCAAAGTAAGGAGTGCTTCCAGGGAGTTCAGTTTCTTATTTAGACATCTAGCATTAAGCAGCATTAGTTTATCTAGCGATGATTTTATTATGTTGGGTAGTTGGTTATTTTGACATCACCTCAAAAAAGGCACAATAGGGGTGGCTAATGCCTTTGCCAGTATCTGAAAGCCTACAGTAGGCAGGTGCAGACCATCTCTGGCAAAACAGAGTGGCCTGTTGACCATGTCTTCCCAGGCTGACAGAGAGCAGATCTCCTTGGACTGACATCAGAGACTAAGCCAATTGTTAAAGGCAATCATTTTTTGTTTGTATTGTGGCATCATCCTTAGAGAAGGTAGAATGCTGCTTAAGGCTAGATTTATACCTGCCTGTGACACATAATCTGAGAGTTCAGTCATGTCTCTCTTCATACAGTCCTATGAGGTACATCTCAAGTCATTCACCCCCACAAGGACTATGACGGAGTCATACCAGTACTTGTGGTTGAGTGACTTGAGTGCTTGAATGACTTGACGGATCTTGGCACATGACAGGCAGCTAACTGTAACCAACTCCTTATCCAGCCTGGTGAGGGGAACATCTGTGTGTCTCACAATGGTGTTACCTATGATCAATACTTTAGATTTTGTTGTGTTACGCATTATGGGGTTATTTGTTGAGACACTAATGTGTGTGTGTGTGTTATTATGTGTTGTGGTTGTTTTTTGCATTGTTATCTGTGAAAGTGGTTTCCATTTTGGAGGCCTCTGATTTGTTGGTAAGTTACTAGTGAGTACTTCCACATATGTAGGTTTATGTGCTATGACCTTATTTAGTGTGGGAAGTGTGTTCATGCTGACAACCTGCTTGGCATTCAGTTTGTCCTCCTAGATGAAGTACACATAAGAAATACCCTCAGCAGCCCCAAACATGCTCTTTCAAAACAACACCCATGTCAACACATAGAGCTACATCTCATGGAGCCTCTACCTCTAAGCCCATAAGGCAAGTCACCACACAATCCAACATTCTAGTCATTGGAGACTCCATTGTCAGACACACTGATGTCCCTCTCACCAGGCTGAGTAAGGAGAAGGTTATGATCAGTTGCTTATCAGGGGCTAGGATCTGCCACATTACGCATGGACTCAAGTTATTGGATCACAATTGCCAATATGACTCAGTCATAGTCCACGGGGAGTAAATGACCTGAGAATACCTCCCTAGACTATATGAAGAAAGACATCATAGAGCTCTCGGAATATGTGTCTCAGGCTGGTATGAGCCTAGCATTGAGCAGCATTTTACCTTCTCCAAAGATGATGCCACAATACAAACAAATGATGATTGACTTTATTGGCTTAGTTTCTGGTGTCATTCTAAGGGCGTGCAATATTTGTCAGCATGGAAGGAGATGGTCAATAGACCACACTGCTTTGCCAGGGATGGTCTGCACCTCTCTCTTCTAGGCTTTTGAATATTAGCTAAAACATTGTCTTCCCCATAGTGCCTTTTCTAGGCAATGCCAAACTGAAAGTACTTCAGACATAGCAAATCAAAACCAAGAAAATCTAAAGGTATTACTGCTCAATGCTAGGAGCCTAAACAAAAAACTCCACTCCCTGGAAGCTTGTTTTACCCCAGTGAATGCTGATGTCTGTGCAGTCTCTGAAATGTGGTTTAAAGCCATGGACAGCACACCAACAGTGTAGGGTTATAATGTTTCCACACATTTAGACCAACCACTTCACAGGCAGGGAGTAAAGATGGAGGTGCCTCTATTTGCATCAAAAATAAATATACTTCAAGGCTGGTCAAACAGGACAATGCACGTGAGTTGCTCCATGTTTAAATCACCATAGGTAAAATCCAATACTACTTCCTTGCAAACTATAGCGCCCCCTATATGACCCAGGAATACCATACTATGTATTTAAACTTATTAGAAACACTAACCATCCAACCCAAAACGATATTCATGGGTGACTTCAATTACCCCACTATTAAGTGGGAATCCTATACAACATCAAACGTACATGCAGTGCGATTCCTGGATTTTGTAAGCACAAACTCCCTAGACCAGACAGTCAATATGACAACCAGGGGTGCAACCGTACTGGATCTGGTCCTCACTAATATGGGAGAGTGCTGCACACCCACTACTGTAATGCCTTCCCTGGTAAGGTCAGATCACAAAATGGTCTACTTTGAAATAAAAATAAAACCTGCACCCCCAGCTAAACTGGGAATATTCAGGAACTACTCTAAGACTAACCTCCTGCTATCAAGTGAGAACCGGCAAATTTTCAAGCCTCTATAAAACCTGAGAACACTTCTGCCTATGCAGAACTGGTCACAGAAACCCTGTACAGGCATGTTAATAGCTGCACAGATGCAGCTGTACCCACCAGGAAGAAGTACAGAACTAACTCAAAACACAAGCCACCTTGGTGGAATCACAGAATCAATTGGATGTATAACAGGAGGAAGAAAATCATGGCAAAAATTAGGAGGTGCAGCACCCAGCAGGATAAAGGCACTCTCATTAAACTAAAAAAAAAAAACCCAGAGGACAACTAAAGTCTAACAAAGCCAAATTTGAGGTAAGTTTGGCCTCCCAGGCCAAGGACAACCACAAAGCATTATTTAGCTATGTCTGCAACTTCAAAGGCAATACACAATTGTGTACAGAGCAAACCTCCTGGCTGATAAATTCAGGTCCAACTTTACTCCTCTCTCCCCCTCAACCTTCCCTCAAGAAATATCAAATATAACTCCCCCTAGTATCACTAGGGAGCAGGTCCATAATGCTCTCTCTAAGACCAAGAACACTGGATCAATGGGCCCAGACAATATCCCAGGATGCCTTCTAAATAGCATGAAACATAACCTATCAGGGCCTTTGGAATTATTATTTAACTGTAGCCTCCAAACAGGCCTTCGTGCCTCATGAATGAAGAAAGGCAACACTTATCCCTCTTCACAAAGGTGGGCCATCTACAGACCCATAAGTCTCACTAATTTTATATGTAAAGACATGGAAATAATTATCATGGAGATGATCAATAGAGATATAATAAACCTCCAGATACTGGACTCAACCCAGTTTGGTTTTGTCAAGGGCAGATCATGCCTACTCAATTTGGTGGACTTCTTTGAGAAGGTCACCAAAGTAATAGATGAGGGCAAAATCATTCACACTGCCTACCTTGACCTGGCCAAGGAATTTGACACAATAACCCACTCGGGCATTGTTGACAAACTCAAGAGTTTAGGTACAAACCTGTATGTCACCCGGTGGATAGCCAACTGGCCCACAGACAGGACCCAGGAAGTCAGAATTGGGGAGTCCACCTCTACAAAGAGGCCAGTCACAAGTGGAGTCCCTCAGGGATCAGTCCTTGGACCACTCCTTTTTGGCATTTACTTCTCAGAAGTCAAGGCCAATGTCAATGGTCTCTGGCTGACTAAATTTGCAGATGTTTGCAAATTAGGAGCTGTCATTGAATCTCACACTGACACAAATGTTCTCCAGGAGGGGCTGACACAGACAAACAACTAGTGTCAGAGTCATGAACTAAAACTAAATGCCAAGAAATGCATAACAGTATCCTTTGGGAAGTCATCCATCCCTGGTAACTATCATATTGACAACACACCCCTTAGAGTTGACCCAGTAGTCAGGGACTTAGGGACATACATAGATAGTAATCTAACCTTTGATAATCATATGTCTACAGTGGTGAGGAAATCATTATATATTGTGCAACTTATAAATAAAGGTATGGTATCTAAGTCCAAGGAAGTCATTGGTCCACTGTATTTGGCATTCATCAGACCTATCACTGAGTAGAATGCTTTCTTTGATATGTACCTAACCAGGCATATCCAACAACTGGAACGTCCACAGACGTGCCTCACTAAAAGAATACAGGGCATAAGTAATATGTTTTATGCAGACCACCTCAAAGCCTTATCCCTGCATTCTGTCTTCTAAAGGCTTTTGAGGGAGATCTATGTCTGGCATACAGGGCATTGCATGCAGGTTGTCCCACTCTGATGGACCTCCTGCATATCCACAAAACAAACAGTGCCAGAATTACCCAGGCTAAAGACTTAAACCTTGCCTGTGATATATATATAGGACCTGCTGAGGAGATAGGTATATATCCCAGAGACTACCTCATCTATGGAACAGGATCCCCATCCATGTGAAGCAGAGTTCCTCCCTAATCCAATTCAAGTGCAACTTGGACAACTGGATGGGAAACCAGAAATTCAGCCCTGGTTTGGCATCTATGTCTGTGATGCAAACAGGTAACCTGTAAATGGTTCATCTCCTAGGCCCATGCTTACACTTATCAAGGGTATCAGAATTTGTCAGAGATTTGAGATGCATGGCTAGGCTTAAAAAGGCCCTTGTCGTCATTAGCCTAGTAAACACCTATGAACCTATGTGAGTCTTGCCTCTAATTTCATAGTGTAACTACATCTCTCACATAAAGTATTTGTTTGTTTCAGGAGTAAATGGTTGTCAGTATACATGAAACAATTGCTACGTTACCTCAGGATGCCCATGTCTATCAGGCTGCCTATAGAGATGATGGGAAACTGCCCATCCATTATAGCAGGCTCTTATTGCATGTTTTATTATGGAAGGAACTGGGTTAATTTGACAGAACTGTGCTTGTAGTACTGAGACTACAGGAAAGAGCTATACTTTGTGTAGGCTAAGGATGATTAATAAGGCAACACTGCTCAGTTCACAACTGAGTTGCTCCTAGAGTAGCAGAAAAGATTGGAAGGGTTTCACTGGCAGGTGTTTAGGGAAAAACTGAGCTTCTAGGCTTTTGCATCTATACAGGGCACTGCTAACCACTGCTGCATGAAGAATAGCACTGCAAAAATGCAAGGCTTAAATACAAGGAAAGAGAAACAAGTTTTGAGCTAAATACCAATCAGGAAAGCACACAATAAGCCTTCCATCAGTAATCCCCAACTCAGACAGGTTAGATCAGCACACTTCTGCCACAAGGGTGCAGAAAACACCTTCTTCATGTAGAATAGCTTATTTGGAGCTCAAGTGTAACAAGACCACATCAGCTACATATAATAGTCCTACAACTAAGCAATGCAATGTGATACGGTGCAATTAACTACTTAAAGCAGCAGCAGACGGTACTTTTTTTTGAACCTGCTAAAGTACAGTCACAGTATATAAAAGAAGTGCAAAAAAATACTTAGAGCCCTTTTGTCTGCTTCCTACCTCAGACAGACCAGGTAAACATCTACTAGATGAATAATCTCAATCCTCCTAATGTAAAAGCACAGTAAAAGAGTGTCTGGAGTGAAATGCTATCACAAACAAACTTAAAATATATGAAATGCTACCAGAAACAAACATAAAGATACAGATACAGTAATGTACTTTAAACAGCTTATAAAAGTGTAATTATTTAATAAAAGTACTTCACTTTGTATAAATGAGCCATGAGCCACTCACATGTACAGAATTTATAAAAGCATTAAAAATAAGACAAGCTCATTAATAAAAATACCAATAAAACTACATGCAGAATTCTCAAGTGTTCCCCAGTCTAAATAGACCAGTCTACCTGCCAGTGCACTGGATGGAAAATCCACTGACCTCTTGATGTGAAAACAAGTGCTTGTTAGAGTGTAAAAATACACTACTTTATCCAATAGCTTGCTAGGTAATGAATTCAGAGCAAGTAAATCAGTAGGACAGACAATGATGAGGCAAAATGCACTCTGCTGCATGAATGGCAACACCCAGCTTGCAGTCATTGGCAAATGTAGCTAGCCATATGTACTATATGAAGAGAGACATGACTGATGCATTCTGCTAACCATAAGTATAATTTTATACAATATTTTGCACTTTTAAACTGCATTTTTGCTATATTGCTGATTTTTTAAAAAACTGTTATTCCTGATTTGTTGCACTTTTTGTCTGCTGTGGCAAAGACTAGATTCAGACCTGCTGAATCTGGTTCTGTTTGTTAAATTGAGCACTAAACCAGGCTAGCATTTGTTGGAGATGGCCCCTCTACACCCTTGTGGCAGGAGAGTGCAGTTAGGACTCATCTGATTTAAGGTTGCTGGCACAGGGCTCAGTTTTGAGCTTTTTATTGGTTAAATTGTTTAATTCAGTTTGCTCACTGTTGTTAAATAAGCATCACATTTGGGCAGGTTTGCACTTGTTTTAACACAGCTCCACAGAGTTAGGCACCCAGCCACTGCTCTGCTGTATTCACCTATTTACACATAGCGTACCTCAGTGCACCATCATGCAGTACAGTGCAGTGGGGGTAACCATTGGTGGTTATAGACACAAAAACTTCAGTAGATGAATTTTAGACACAAAAACTTCAGTAGATGAATTTTCCCTATGTAGCTGTCCATGATCTGGCCAAGGAGTCCTTAAATTGTACTTAGCTGCTCAGAGAGCACATCAGCTGTGCTTTTGCTCATTAAAGAATCTCAAAACCACCAAATATATAATAGTCTCATACCATTTAGAGAACCCCACTAGTATAGACCCTTTATAGAGCACCTCATTAGTATAGACCCCGTTTATACCATACCCCTCCATTTTCTCTCCTTACTATGAAAACAAGATTTAACCTAGCATTATGGATGGTCAATTTCCCTCCATTTGTCCTACCAGCCTGATTAATATGGGTATCTTGAGGCAGCGTAGCAACTGCCTCATGTACACTGATAACCCTCTACTCCTAAATCACCCAAGTACAATTTGTGAGAGATGCCTCTGCACTAAGAATATGGAATCCTTGCTCTCTCTCACACAGAACAGTAACACTGAACAGGTTGTCAGCTCACATAGTAAACCTCCTACGCAAACCATGCACTCAACACATAAACCATCATACCCGGAAGTACTCACCAGAAACTTACCTAAACATGAGAGACTTTCCAAACACAAACATGCTACACCTAATACAGCACCTACAGCACTCAATACACATAAAAACACAAGCACCAGTGTATCACCAAATAAGCCCCTAAGGCAAAGCACATCTAAATGAATTTTTTTAGTCATAGGTGACTCCATTGTGAGACACACAGATGCCTCACTCACCATGACTTTACAAGAAGAAGGTTACGGTCATATGTCTACCGGGTGCCAGGATCTATTGGATCGCACATGCACTCAAGTCTCTCAACAAGTACTGTTATGACTTTGTCATAGTTCATGTTGGTGTGAATGACTTAAGATGTACCTCACTGGACTATATGAAGAGAGACATCACTGACCTCTCTGAATATGTGTCCCAGGAAGGTATGTCTCTAGCGTCGAGCAGCATTCTACCCTCACGTGGGATGATACCACAATATAAACAAAAAATGATTGACTTCAACAGTTGGCTTAGTTTCTGGTGTCCTTCTAAAGGGATCCAGTTCCTGTCAGTCTGAGATGACATGGTTGATAGACCATGCTGCTTTGCCAGAGATGGTCTTCACCTTTCACATTTAGGCTTTCGTTTACTGGCTAAGGCAATTGCCTCCCTCTTTTCTTAGGTAAGTCTCAAGAACAAAATTTCTGACATGAAAATATCACTCACAAATAAATTAAAGGTTATGTTGCTAAACACTAGTAGTTTAAATCAGAAACTGTACTTTCTGGAAGCACTCCTCTCCCTGGAGTATGTTGATGTCTGTGCAGTCACAGAAACTTGGTTCAGATCCATAGAAAAATACCCAAGCCTTGCAAGGCTACAATGCCTTCCACGCTTTCAGACTGGAAAATGAACATGTGAGATCCAAAGGAGGAGGAGTGTCTATTTTCATCAGAGATATATACATCTAAACTGGTTAGACAGGAAAACTCCATGGAGTTACTCCAAGTTCAAGTAACTGTGGGTAAGACCCCCCCCATCAAGTCATTGTTAGCTATAGGCCCCCCTTCAATGAACCAAGATACCCACGCTGTTTATTTGGATCTATTTGAGTCAATAAAATTGCAACCAAACACTCTAGTCATAGGTGATTTTAACAATCCCTTCCCTTAGGAATTAGATCCCTTAAACACCCTTATCAATTCAAAACAGCCTCTAGAGAATATCTGAAAACTAGCTGGTCTTGCCAATGCACTCATCCTCCCTAAGCTACTTTCTATGCATCATAGTCCTTCCCCTCTCTCCTATACTCTTCTCCTGTATAACTTCTCACTTTCCCTCTTTTCTTGTATAACCTTACTACCCCTTTCCCTAACAACCTACATTCTAGTATTAGCCTTTCTACTTCCTTTTACTTTATCTCTAATACTCTTCACTTCTGTCCCTATACTCTCTCCCTCATTGAAACCTTATTAGCCTGAATGTCTTATAAATTTTGTATGCATAAATATTGTACTACCTATGTATATATCCTCATTATCAACTAGCATTGTAAAATCTTTACTCATTTCGTATGTAGCTGGTGAATGCTACTTTTTTACTTATCTAATTCGTATTTCTGATCTACCATTAAATTATATTTTATTGTGGAGCTTTTCTCCCTGGGTCTCCACTGAAAATGAGCCACTAGGCTCAGTCGGACTAACCTGGTCAACAAATGTAAAATAAAATAAATAAAATAATAAATAATCACTCCATTGACTGGGAAACTTATATGAGTACCAACATGCTTGCACAAAGGTTCCTGCACTTTTTTAACACTAGTGCCCTAAAACAAACAGTATGCAACCGCACAAGGGGCTCAAATATTCTTGACTTGGTCCTCACCAACATGGGTGACTGTTACACCACCACAAGTATAGGACCCTTACTGGTTAAATCTGATAACAAGTCAGTAACATTTGAAGTAACTATAACACCTTAACTCTTTTAGGTAAAACCAGGCTAAAACGTTTCACCAAAGCTAATCATACCCACCTAAGGGATGGCATAAATAATTTCCAAGCTCCTGTTCCCACAGATGGCATTGACAACTATACTAAGGTATAGACAAATGCCCTGTACAAACACTTATACAAGTGTATTGACACAGCTGTACCCGATAGGATCAAAACAAGATCCTCAAGAAAAAAACGAGCCTCCCTGGTAGACAACTAGCATTAATACATTATACAAAAAAAGGTGCAAGTTACTGTCTAAGAATAAAAAAGAGAAGTCCCAGCACTGGAAGAACACCATCCTCTGCTTGAACAAACAAATAAGATAATTTGTAAAATTCTCTAAGGGCAACTTCGAAAAAAAATTAGCAACCATAGCTAAAAGGATAACCATAAAGAATTCTTCAGCTACATCCGTAACCTAAAAGGGAGGACTCAGATGTGTGCTAGCTAGCTGTGGATGGCATCACACACACCGATTCTGCAAAAATAGCTAACCTATTAGCTGACAAGTTTGGGGAAAATTTCACCCCCCTGTCCCCTTGAAACATTCCACAAGGCATTCCCTCTACATCTCCCCCACCTTGCATCTCCAAAGAGCAAGTCAGTAATGCTGTCTCCAAGGCCAAAAACACAGCCTCTGTGGGACCAGATGGCATCCCGGGTTGCATTTTAAATGGTCTAAAGCATGAGTTATCAACTCCATTCGGTACTATCTTCAACCAACCAGAAAAAAAATTCCAGACTTTGGAAACACCAAATAGATTTATTCAAACCAACACAAAGCTTTTGGGTTATCACCCTCCTTCAGTGTGAACATCAAACTAACACAAAGCTTCCGGGTTATCGCCCTTCTTCAGTACGATGTTCACACTGAAAAAGAGTGATAACCTAAAAGCTTTGTGTTGCTTTGAATAAATCTATTTGGCATTTACAGAGTCTGGAGTTTTTTTCTTCTTGATTTTGCTATAGATCTGCTAACTTGATTAACCATTGTATTTGATCCAGTTTTGTTGCTTCATTGTAGTCTCTTCAACCACAGTCTGAGTACTGTTTTTGTCCCTGCTGAATGGAAAACAGCAACTGTGATCCCTCCTTCATAAAGTAGGCAAAGCAGCAGACCCTGTAAACTACAAACCCATAAGCTTAACCAGCCTTATCTGTAAGGCCATGGAGCAAATCATCATGGACCTTATAAATAAGGATATAGGTGATCTCCAAACCTTTGATATGACACGGTTTAGTTTTGTCAAAGGCAGGTCATGCCTGTTACCCTGGTGGACTTCTTCAAAAACATCACCAGAGCCATAGACAAAGGAAAATCTGTGCATACAGCCTGCCTTGACTTAGCCAAGGCCTTCGACAAGATCCCACATTCAAGCATCATTGAGAAACTCTCCAGCTGAATATCAACCCTTATGTCATCAGGTGGGTTGCTAACTGGCTCACTGACAGATTATACTCAGTCAAAGTTGGGGACCTTACCTCAGTCAGCAGACCTGTCAACAGTGGGGTTCCACAGGGGTCAGTGCTGGGCCCCCATTGTTTGGAATATACTTCTCAGAAGCTCATGCAAAAACAGAGGGGCTATAGCTGACTAAGTTTACTGACGACTGTGAATTAAATGCAATCATTGAATCTCTAAATTATGTCAATATACTTCAAGAGAGACTTACACAAACCAATGACTGGTGCCAAACCCATGGACTCAAATGAAATGCAAAAAAAAAATGCATTACCATCCCCTTAGGTAAAAATGATATCCCTGCAGACTACCATATAAATAATAATACCCTAAGTAACAACTCAGTAGTGAGAAACTTTGGAACGCAAGTTGACTGTAGCCTAAACTTTGACCACCATGTGTCTACTGTGGTAAGGAAGGCATTCTATGCTGCACACCTCATTAGCAAAGACATTGCTTCAAGAATGAAAGAGGTCATAACACCCCTGTACTCAACCATCATCAGGCCAATAATTGAGTACAATGCTTCCTTTGATATGTTCCTTACCAGGCACCTGCAGCAACTTGAGAAACCTCAGAGATTTCTAACCAAGAAAATTCAGGGTCTCTAGCACATGTCATACACTGACAGAATGAAGTCACTGTCACTGAACTCAGTAGTACAGAGACTGCTTAAAGGAGACTTGTGCCTGGCCTACAGAGTAATCTCAGATACAAACCTAATGGAAATCCTGCACATCTCCAAGTCAGATAGGATAAGGGTCACTCAGTCCAGGAACCTTAACCTGGCCTGCAACATAAATAGGACTTACTGGACATGCAGATATGTCTCTCAGAGGTTGCCATTCAAGCAAAACAAAGTCCCTCTATGACCCTGTTTAAGTGTAGCCTAGATGACTGGATGGGAAACTGTAAAGTCGTGCAGGGGATTTCAGCTATGACCCTCTTAGATATGGGCAGTCATTGCTAAGATCTCGAGTTTGGGCAAGATCCTTTATATTGGATTTCTCTAATATTATATTGGACACACATAGCTAGGCTTATAAAGACCTTCAGGTCAATAGCCCAGTAACCACCTATGAACCTATGAGTTAGTGTTTGGAGACACAATAAGTAGATATGGAACAGAATACACCCCAGCACTGAGCTCTGACAAATGCCTCTAACCATCTTTTTGCTTTTAGAGGTTGCACCTACTATTTTAAGTACACAGGTTCAATCTATCAAGCAGTTTGTACAGAATAAGGGTTTATTTTTAGACATGTAAGCTAATTTGGAATAGCACCATGGGGAATAAAGTCAAATGTCTTGACTAGATCCTGATAAACTGTGCTATCTATATCTTTTTTTTACTGAAATATTTTTATTAAAATTTTGAAAAAGAGCAAAGATTACAAAAAAGTAAAATTTAAAACATAAAATGCAGAAATATGATGAATCACTGTTTTAAAGAACAAATAAAATTGTAATTACAATACAATTTCATTATAATATATACAGAAGTCTGAGACCAACAAGGTAGTAATTGAAACAAAACAATCCTAACAATGGTCCAAATAATAAAGTAGATGAAGGTGATGATTCCATAAGGGCCAAAACCTTCATCCAAGGATTATTTCTTTGTTTGGATGAATTCTCCCTTCTTTTTTGACTTTGATTTCTTTAATTGCAACTTCCTTTAGAAAAGTAAGAAAAATCTTCAAATTTTATTTCTGAAGAAAATTTCCAGTTCCTAGTAATACTTTTTCTGGTCAGAGCAAGTATAGTCCAAGTTAAATAAGAAAAGTCTTTATTCTGTTTATTTATTCCTTGAACATTAACGAGAACCATTTATTTTGTTAAAATAAATGTATCATTCCATAATGCTGTAAAAATATTGCATTTTTACCCAGAAATTCTGAACCATGTGACAGTCAAAAACATATGTGACCAATTAGCTGTAGTCTATTACATCAACAACCAGAGAGATTTTCTGTTGTCACCTTAGCAACTCTAGCAGGTGTTATAAATTATCTAAATAAATATTTCCAAGTAAATATACTCCAATAAAGGGTCCAATATGTATTTTTAATAGAGGAAAGAAGTTGATTTTTATTTTGATCAGTGAAAACTATAGAAAATTCTTAAGTAAAAAAGTTCCAAAAATTCTTATCTAAGTTCGAATAATCCTTGGTTAATATTTGATGTATTTGCAAAATTAAGTTATTAAATTCTCAATGTTTATAAGTAGTTTCAAATAGCTTCAGTATCCATTCAGAAATTTCAACTAAATCAGGTTTAGGTAAAATAGAAAACTTAGTTTGGAATGATGTTAAAACTAATTGTACACATCTTTCTAACATCTTCAGTGACTTTCTCCAAGAAATGTAATAAATTAAGCAGGCATGATCACCTTCTGATGAAATCATAATATTTTGTGGCTCTAGATCATTATTTTTTATAGTGATGGCTTAAGTCTCTCCACAAGTACAAGTATGACTCTGTCATTGTCCATGTTGGTGTGAATGACTTAAGATGTACCTCCCTGGACTATATGAAGAGAGACACGATTGAGCTCTCAGAGTATGTGCCCCAGGCAGGTTTGACACTTGCCTTAACCAGCATTATACCTTCACCAAGAATGATACCACAATACCAGCAAAAATTCAAAAATTGGCTTAGTTTCTGATGTCATTCTAAGGGGATCCAGTATCTGTCTGCCTGGGATGACATGGTTGACAGGCCTCGATGCTTTGCCAGAGATGACCTCAACCTGTCACCACTAGGATTCCAGATCCTGGCAAAGGGTCTTGCCTCCCCCATTGTGCCTTTTTTAGGCAATATCCCATAGTTAAATCTTCCAACATAAAAGATCTGTCAAAATGCAAAATGGAGGTCATGCTGCTTAATGCTAGGAGCCTTACCCTGAAAATGCACTCACTGGAAGTTCTTCTTGCACTGGAAGATGCTGATGTTTGTGCAGTCACAGAAACGTGATTCAGGGCTATGAAGAACACCCCTACCTTACCAGGCTATACCTCATTCCACACATTCTGACCCCAAAATGAGATCAGGAAGACTAAAGGTGGTGGAGTCTCTATCTTCATTAAGGACGGGCACACCTCCAGTCTGGTTTGCCAACATGACGCACTGGAATTACTCCAGGTGCAACTGACAATTGGCAAGACACCCATCCAAATTATAGCCAGCTATAGGCCCCCCTCCATGACTCAGGACACCCACTCCTCTTACCTGGATCTGCTTGACTCCATCAAGGTATCCCCTAACACCCTGATCCTTGGTGACTTCAACTACCCCAGCAGAGACTGGGTGAACTATTCCTGCACTAATGCACTCGCCCAATGATTCCTTGACTTTGTCAATTCTAATGCACTAGATTTGCTTGTCTCATCCCCCACAAGGGGATATAACATTCTGGACTTGGTTTTCACCAACATGGGTGACAGCTGTACCACTCCCATAGTATGTTTTTCCCTGGTGAGATCAGATCATCAGTCTGTCTCATTCAAAGTTTCTATCCAACCCCCCCCCCCCCACAGTAATCAAGTTAAAAAACTTCTGAAAAGCTGACTACCACCTCCTAAGGGAGGGTATCAGTGGCTTCACCCCACAAGCCCCCTCAGAGGATGCAGACAACTATGCTGATCAGTATGCCAATGCACTATACAAGCATCTGTACAACTGCATGGACTCAGCCATACCCAGCAGAACTAAAACCTGCTCCTCAAGGAAACACAAACCTGTCTAGTAGACATCCTCTATCAACAGGCTTTACAACAAAGGAAGAAACTGTTGTCCATGGGTAAAAAGGAACAAATTCCAAATTGGAAAAACTCCCTCCTTAGCCTCAACAAGCAAATTAGATCACTAGTGAAAACCTCCAAAGCCAATTATGAATTGAAACTAGCCTCCAAAGCAAAGGGAAACTACAATGCCTTCTTCAGTTACATCACAAACCTCCATGGCAAAGCCCAGGTTTGTTCCGAATTAGTACTTAACCGTATCACTTACACTTATCCTGTTGACTTAGCCAACCAGCTAGCAGATAGCTTCAGTGTAAACTTCAACCCCCTGCCCCCCCAGGCCCTTTTGACATCCCCAATACTTGTCCTGCACCTCACATCTCCATAGATCAAGTGTTAAAGGCCCTATCCAAGGCAAAGAACACAGCTTCCATGGGACCTGATAGTATCCTAGGCTGTATTCTGCACCATCTTCAGCAAGAACTAGCTTCACTATTGAGCACCCTATTCAGCCATAGCCTAAGTACAGGGTTCATTCCAGCAGAGTGGATCATCCCCTTGTACAAAGGTGATGCCACTACTGACCCAGGATACTATTGTCCCATTACCTTGATGAGTCTGAGCTGTAAAGCCATGGAGCATATTATTATGCATCTCATAAAAAGGACATAGGCAATCTCCAAGCATTTGACTCCACCCAGTACGGATTTGTCAAGGGCAGATCATGCCTGTTGAACCTGGATGACTTCTTTGAGACGGTCACCAAGGCCTTGGATGAGGGAAAATTAGTACATATGGCTTACCTTGACTTGGCAAAGGCCTTTGACACAATCCCTCACTTGGGCATCATGGAAAGCAGCTTGGTGTAAATCCCTATCTCGTCAGGTGGGTGGCCAACTGGCTGACCGACAGGACCCTCAAGGTCAAAATTGGTGCCTTCACCTCCGATAGCAGACCTCTCACTAGTGGAGTTCCCCAGGGATCTGTCTTGGGACACCTACTGTTTGGCATTTACTTCTCATAGGTCCAGGCAAAGACAAAAGGCCTGTGGCTGACCAAGTTTGTGGACAGCTGTAAGTTGGGTGCTGTCATTGACTCCCTAAATGATGTTAACATACTGCAAGAGGGTCTCACAGCAACTAATGACTGGTGCTAAAGTCATGACTTCAAGTTAAAAGCAAAAAAATGTATCATCATACCATTTGGCCAAACATGGCCCCTACTAATTACCACATCAACGGTAACCCCATAAGAACACAATCTGTAGTGAGAGACCTGAGTACTCAGGTTGACAACACTCTCACATTCAACCATCATGTAGCAGCAGTGGTCAGAAAAGCCTTTTACTTGGTTCATCTCATAAGTAAAGGGATTGCTTCCAGAAAAAAACAGGTTATTACCTCTATGTACTCCTCCCTCATTAGAACAATAATTGAGTATAATTGAGTTTGGTATGTACCTCTCCAAACATTTGCACCAACAGGAAAGGCCACAGAAATACCTCAAAAAGAAAATGTATGGCCTCCAACACCTGTTCTATGTGGACAGGCTCAAATCACTATCACTCTACTCAGTATCATACAGATTGCTCAGAGGTGATCTGTGTCTCACCTACAAGGCAACCTCAGACTCTGCCCTACTAGAGATGCTCCATATATGTAAGATTATCTCCTCACGCATTACCTGCTCAGGCTAAGACCAGAATCTAATATGCAACATCAACAAAACCTGCTGGAGAGACAGGTTTATCTCCCAGAGGCTGCCTCATCTCTGGAATAGACTTCCTATACATATCAAACAGAGTACCTTGCTAATCCTTTTCAAGTGCAACCTTGATGAGCAGATGGGAAACCACACATTTGTCCCAAGGGTTCCACCTGTGTCCCTCATTGACAGGGGTGACAAGTGCTGACTGAGGTTTCTTTTTGGAGATAAACTCTTGGCTAGGCTTGTAATGGCCCCAGGGCCATTAGCCTAGTAACCTCCTATGATTCTATGATCCTGTGAAATCCAGTATAAATTAAGACATTGCATGGCTTTGCAAATTGTGCTTATTAGGCAAATGTGTCTATATTTTCTGGGATCTGAGGTGGGGCCCCTTTATGGAGGGGCATAATTATAGCCATTTCCTATAATTCTGGAACATACCCTGTGTCTGCGTTTAAGCTGAACAGGTTTAGGAGAGCTTCAGCAATGGCATGTCTGGTATTGTTGATCAAGAAGCCAGGTATATTATTATGGTTCATACAGTCGGTATTTTAAGCTATGGAGAGTGCAGCTAAAACATGTTCCATAATAATCTTGTGGGCATAAGGTACTTGGAAATCTGTGGGACTTCAATAACCGTATCTGGCAGAGCTGTAGCTAGATCAAATGGAACCCTGGACAGCCTTCCAGTTAACACTGTTCCCACAGAGATGCAAAGGGATGCACCAAAAAAAAAAAACAGTCCTCTGAGCAGTTATAATGTGTCTGCCTAACAGCTCTTTATCTGTCTGAAGCTCCCTTCAGAAGAAGTGACAAAGAAATGTACTACCTTCATGCTACAGCTGCTAATATACACACACACACACACACACACACACACACACACACACACACACACACACACACACACACACACACACACACACACACACACACACACACACACACACACACACACACACACACACACACACACACACACACAGACACTCATACACTGGGAGCAAATCATTTAAATCTCAATTACAGCTGCTTAGATGACTGGATTGTCATACCCAGTTCTCAAACAAAAGAGTTTGTATCCCTGACGTTCGAGAACCAACTGCACATCTTCTTCAGTGCTGATTGTTCTCCCCAACTGCTTGTGTTTGTGGCAGCCTTAGTCTTTGCCCCACTCTAGCTATGGCTTTGGTTTAAATGTGAAGTTTGCACAAATTTATCTACGAGTTAATTAGAAATATCTTTAGGGTCAGAATGGGTAATACCCTTATGCTTTAATTCTGGTCTTTGCTGAGTGCTATTTCTTAATCATCTGATACAGGTAAAGAAGGACTAATTATTATTTTTGACTGCAGATGCTAATTTTAATTTGTTTTCCTTACGATAACTTTTAGATTTGTGCTGAGATTTTGAATGCGGGTAGAGGATGACTTATTATAGGCCTTAATTAGCTTTTTTATTATATTATATAGTTTACTAATGTTGCATTCCACCAAGATAGTTTATTTTTACACTGCGTAGTATGTGTGATGCTCATTAGGACAGTTTGGATTATGCTATTTCTCAGTCTGGAATAAAACTCATTGGCATAAATGAAAGCTGAGTCTACAAGGGGTCTGGAAATTTTGGATTTGAATTTTGAGAGCTCCTTGTATAGTCTTAATAGCTTTGCATTTTTTAAAGCCCTTGAATTGTGCTCATCATTGTGGACTTAGGTGCTTTAATGCTGTTACTCTGGCCATGGTTAGATTGTTAGAGTATGCTGTATGTTCTGACCTGTCTTGCCTGAGTGCAGAGAATGAATGCAACTTTGTAGACCACCTTCCATGTTGCAACACAGGAGCTTGCTAGTATTGCATATTGTTATTTGTATGAATGGACCAGTTAGACTAGTAACACATGGGCTTGCTGCTGAACACTGTCACTGGTGTGGTTGGACTGCTGGCACTGTCTGCTATGATGCAACACAGACACTTGGTGCTACATCAGCACTGGTGTGAATAGACATCTGTTGGAATGGCTGCCATGATATGGCATAAAGGCTTGTCACAGTACCGCCCTGTAAGTGATGTCTTCCAGCTGTTTTACAGAGATTAGTTGCAGTACAGCCATGTAATTAAAAAGCAGTCTGTGTGATGTCGTGAAAAAGATAATATAGTGCAGTGCCATCTCATAGCCTATACATGTTATAGGGAGGTGCATCGTGCTTTTAACAGTGTCATTTAGTGCTCTTGCATGAGTTATAACTTTTACAGCAGGTGCAATGTGCAGTATGACTCCAATGTGTATAATTTTCCTTGCTACACCCTGTCTATAACTATATCCGTACACATATATGGGATCAGATGATCACAGGAAGTTACTAGACTATTGACCCTACCTTACAAGCCTAGCCAATAATTTAACCCATGTTCCAATAAGTCAGCATCCTATGCCACTGTCCAGCAGGGACACAGGTGAAATCCCAGGGGTGTATTTTCTGTTCCCCATCCAGTTATCCAGGTTGTGCTTAAAAAGGGTTAATGAGGCACTCTGCTTAATGTGGAGAGGGAGTCTATTCCACAAAAGGGGGAGTCTCTGGGACACAAGTCTGTCCTGCCACCAAGTCCTATTGATGTCACACAGGTTGAGGTCATGCATGCAGGTTACTCGAGTGGAGCTTGACTTGCGGATATGCAGCAGTCCCATCAGGGTGGGGTCTGAGATTGCTTTCTATGCCAGACACAGGTTACCTCTGAGGAGTCTATAGGAGACTGAGTAGAGGGACAGGGCCTTTAGCCTATCTGTGTTGGGTAGATGTTTGAGGCCCTGGATTCCCCTGGTAAGGAACCTCTGTGGTGTCTCCAGTTGCTGCATGTGCTTTGTGAGGTACATGCCAAAAGCGGCATTGCACTGAATAATGGACCTTATAAGGGAAGAACACAGGGATGTTATGACCACCTTGTCCCTAGATGAGATACCCATACTAATGAGGTGGGCCATGTTGAAAGCTTTCCGTACAACAGAGGCAATATGGTGGTCAAAAGTCTGTCCCTCACAACTGACTGCATGCTTAGGACCTTATTATCAATGTGCTAATTTGTGGGGACGTCACTCTCTCCAAAGCGCATGATGATGCATTTTTTGGCATTCAGTTTGAGGCCATGTTTCTGGCACCAGTCATTTGTTTGGGTGAAACCCTCTTGGAGGATGTCCACATCACTAGGGGAATTGATGACGGCACCCAGCTTGCAGTCATCTGCAAACCTGATTAGCTATATCCCACTGGTTTTGGCCTGCACCTCAGAAAAGTATATCCAAAACAGCAGAGGCCCTAAGACCGATCCCTGGGGTACACCGCTTGTTATGGGTCTACTGCTTGAGGTGGCTTCCCCTATTTTGACAAGGTGGGTTATATCAGTGAGCCAGTTTGCTACCCATCTGGTAACATATAGATTGATGCCTAGTTGAGAGAGTTTATCTATTATATCTGAGTGGGGAATAGTATCAAAGGATTTAGCCAGGTCAAGGTAGGAGGTGTTCACCATCTTCCCCTCATCCATGGCCTTGGTGATTGTCTCAAAGAAGTCAACCAAATTTAAAAGGCATCACCTCCCCTTGACGAAACCAAACTATGTGGGATCAAGTGTCTGGAGGTTGCCAATGTCCTTGTTAATGAGCTAAATGATAATCTGCTACATGGCCTAGCAGATCAGGCTAGTTAGGCTGATGGGGTCTATAAATTCCTGGATCAGTGGGCGCTCCACCTTTGTACAAAGGGATGACAGTGGCTGTCCTCCACTCAGCTGGGATGAAGCTGGTACTCAGGCTTTGATTGAATAGAGTGCCTAATGGTGCTGCAAGTTCCTGCTTGAGTTCATGTAGGATGCAGCCTGGGATGTTATTGGGTCCCATGGAGGTTGTATTTTTTGCCTTTGAGATGGCAGTGATGACTTGCTCGCTAGAGATAAGGGGAGGGAGGCAGCTACTGGGGATGTCCTGTTTTACTGATTGGGGGACAGAGGGGTGAAGTTTTCACTGAATCTATATAAATATATACACATCATCTGTGCATGTGGTGTCCTTGACCACCAGTTCTGAGCAGATCTGGGTGCTTCCCTTGAGGTTGCGGACATATGTGAAGAAGGTCTTATGACTGTCTTTAGTAGATGTGACCAGTTTGGACTCAGAGTTTGCTTTGGAGGATTTCACTAGTGCTCTTATTTGCTTGTTCAAGCTAAGGAGAGATTGCTTCCAATTAAGCACCTGTTCCTTCTTGGTCCTGGACAGCAATTATTTTCCTTTTATTATAGAGTTTATTTATTGCAGATGTCCACCAGACAGGTTTATTCTTCCTTAAGGAGGATGATTTCATCCTGTCGGGTATTCCTGATTCCATGCAGCTATATAAATGCTCATATAATACTTTGATGTAAGTTTGGACATATGTCCCAGTTCCTGTGGAGGGGGTGGGGGCTGTGAAGCTGTTTATACCTTCCCTCAGGAGGTTATTATCAGCTTTGGAGAAGTTTTTTTCAATTGACCTTAGCTGGGGGCAGGGGTTGGGGGAGATGATGACTTCGAAAGTGACTACTTTGTGGTTAGATTTTACCAGGGATGATGACACTGTAGAGATGCTGCAGTGGTTACTCAAGTTGGTTAATGCCAAGTCCAAGATATTTTCACCTGTTGTGGGGTTGTCGACCAACTGGTCCAAGGCATTTGCATTAACAAAATCAAGGAATCTCTGGGCATGAGTATTTCTTCCAATCTATAGTTGGATAGTTAAAGTTGCCCAGGATCAGGGTAAAGGGTTGAATCTTGATAGATTCAAAGAGTTCCAGAGAGGTGGAGTGGGCATCTTGAGTCAAAGTTGTAGGCCTATAGCTAGCTATGATTTGAATAGGGGTCTTGTCAATTGTTAACTGCACCAAGAGTGCCATACTGTTTGACCAGACTGGAGGTATGTATGTCTTTTATGTATATTCCAACTCCACCTCCTTTTGCTTTGCTACCCATGGTTTGGGATCTGAACGTATGATAGGATGAGTAACCTGATATGGCTGGGGTGCTCTCCTCGGCTTTGAACCAGGTTTCTGTGACTGCACAAATTTCAGCATCTTCCAGGGTTAAGAATGCTTGCAATGAGTGCGGTTTCATGTTTAGACTCCTAGCGTTTAGCAGCATGACCATTAATTTACGTTTTGATGACATTTTCATGTTGGCAGTTTTGACCTTATGGCATGCCTAAAAAAGGCACTATGGAGGAGGCAAGAGCTTTTGCCAGGAACCTGAAGCCTAAGGGAGACAGATGCAGGCCATCTCTGGCAAAGCATCATGGTTTGTCAGTCATATCATCCCAGGCTGTCAGGTACTGGATCCCCTTGGAATGACACCAGAAACTAAACCAATTGTTAAAGTCAATCATTTTCTGTTTGCACTGCGGCATCATTCTGTGTGATGGTAGAATGCTGCTTAAGGCTAGGAGCATACCTGACTGGGACACATTCAGAGAGCTTGATCATGTCTGTCTTCATATAGTACAGTGAGGTATGTCTCAAGTCATTCAAGCCAACATGGACTATGACAGAGTCATAACAATACCTTTTGAGAGACTTGAGTGCATGGGTGATATGGCAGGTTTTGGCACACAAAAAACAACTAACTGTGACTTCCTCCTTATCCAGCCTGGTGAGGGGCACATCTGTGTCTCTCACAATGGAATCACCTATGACAAATACGTTGGGTTTATGTTTAGCCCTTTGTGGCTGTGAGACACATGTGTTTGGACTATGTGTGGTGTGTGGTGTGGTGGGCAGTGGAGTTCGGGTGTGTTTTTGCCTTGGAGGTCTCTTTTTTTTAGGTATGTTTGTGTTGAGGACCTCCACATATGTAGGGGTGTGTTGTGCAGGTGTGGGTGGTGTTTGAGGTGTGGTGTCTGTGTTGACAACCTTCTCAGTGCCAGATATACTGGCTTGTGGGGGAGAGAGCAATGACAGTAGATGCTTGATGTACTTGCATCTCTCACAAATTGTGTTCATAGATGGCCGTAGTAGGTTATCCCCATACATGAGGCAGTTGTTACATTGTTTCATGATGCCCATATCAACCAGACTGGCAGGAGAAAACAGAGGAAATTGTCCATCCATGTTTGTCAGAAACTGAGGGAGAGAGAAAAGAGAGAGCTAAGAGGGTAAAGGGAGGGAGGTCTAAGAGTAGTGCTATGTGATCACACCAGTGCTACTAAGGGAACATGTCTAGCTGGAATACCTCAAAAAGGGTTAAAAAGCATGTAGCTGATGCACTGGATGCAGCAAACCTGTATCTACACTATGCTACTCAATTTAAGGTTAAGAACACAGTAAAAAACTCACAAAGAAGCACAACCTACAGTAAAAAGAAAAGAAATGTCTATATTTATATCTAGAGTTACATTTACATCTATATCAATAAATATATCTAATCTATATCTACAGCTACAACTATATATGTATTTGTAATATCTATATATAATCTATTTTATATATATATATATAAATAAATTTCAAAATTCCGAAACAACAAATTTTACATGATGAAAACCATATGATCGATGTTTTGGAATATTGGAATTCCAAAACAACAATTTAAATGTTTCTCCAGGGGGGCAAGTCCCCCTGCACCCCCCACACCCCTGCTACTTAAAAATAAAAACTCCGAGATCGCACTACAGTGAGGAACAGGGAAATCTCCTGTTCCGCTCTGTATGCAGATCTCCATTCACAATGTCGGGATTCCAAAAGTTTGATCATATGGTCTCGGCCATATGAAATTCGATCTTTCAGGAGTTTGGCATTGTGAAGTGTTCCTGTATATATATATATATATATATATATATATATATATATATATATATATATATATATATATATGTTATTTATATCTACATCTATAACTATATAACTATATTATATATATATATATATATATATATAAATATATATATATATATATATATATATATATATATATATATATATATGCATCTATAAATATATCTACACACATATAAATATACGAACAAACAATCAAACACAACCCAAGGAAAAAAACACTATTAAACAAACACCTTGGACAGCAATACCATAGAGAACTGCAACTAGCTGTGGTAAAATAAATAAACTAAATCACAATGGCTCACTTTAGCACTTTCATTCCAGTTTTATTAACTCATGGAACTTCATCAGAATATATATATATATAGATATATATATATATATATATATATATATATATATATATATATATATATATATATATATATATCAATGGGTCTACTTTGTAAATTCGAAATACTGAAATCCTGAATTTCAGTATTTCGAACATAGAAAGTCGAACACTCACATTTTTGAAACCGGCAGAAGCGCGAAATTCAAAATACCGAAGCACAGATATTTTGAATTTCTGCTTCCGGTGGTACAGAATGTGGATGTTTGTGTTTTATTTTTAAGTTTGTGTGTGTCAGTATGTTGGTTTGGGGTTTAGTGTGTATACGTGTGTGTTGTGACTGTTATGTATGTGTTTGAGGGACTGTAAGATGTATGTGTGTGTGTGTGTGTGTGTGTGTGTGTGTGTGTGTGTGTGTGTGTGTGTGTGTGTGTGTGTGTGTGTGTGTGTGTGTGTGTGTGTGTGTGTGTGTAAGAGTTTCGTTTGTGTTACTGTTTGTGCGACAAGCATGGGGGGTATGTATATATATGTAGTTTAGATTAGTTTGTTTGATTGTGGGGGGGGGTTGTGTATGTTTTATGTGTGTACTGTATGTGCAACGTGAGTACGGGATTTTGAATTTCGCGGTTGTGTGTTTTCGAGTTTGTGAGTTGTCGTTGGGTTTGTGGCTTTGTGGTTTCGGAATACGGAAATTCGAGATTTCAGTATTTCAAAAGTACAAAGTGGACCCATATATATATATATATATATATATATATATATATATATATATATATATATATATATATATATATAAAATAAATATATATATATTTATAGCTACAGCTATAACTGTATCTATTATATGTATCTATAAATATATCTATATCTAAATCTATATAATAGAAAGATTTGCTCTGAATAAAGCCATGTCCTTGTGAAAAATGTATTTTTTATTTATTGATTGATTGATTTATTCAGAGACATTTGATTATCAGGAAAGTCCGAGTGGGTAGAAGCCCATTTTCAGCTTAGGCCCGGGGAGAAAAGCTACAAATTATTACAAAACATTTTAAGAACAATAATTTTACAATTTTCAAAAATAAAACAAAAACATCTACAGTTTAAATAATTATAACAAATTATTGACATAAAAATATTGGTTAAGAATTGATACAAGTTATATGGCACTCGTTTAATATTTCTAGCAATTTTAGACAGTTTGTGCAGAAATTAAAGGTAAGTTAGTCTGATACAAGCAGGAATTGTAAAAAGTCAGGGAAGAAAATTTGATAGAAGTGAGGAAGTAAGTGAAGAAGGAAGGGTAAGCAGGTATAAGGAATGAAAAGGTACTTGTTCACATTTAGGGATATAGTTTACCTAGTTTTGTGCAAGAATAAAGCCAGATTTTAGCTAGGAAGTCTTTCATAATGGTTTTGAAAGATGGGAGAGAGGTTAATGAACTGATGGATAAAGGTAAGGAGTTCCAGCACTGGATCACAATAACCGACTGGGAACATTGTTGTGTAGAATGTTTTTTAGTGCTGGACAGCAGATGGATGCTGGATAATTTATAGGTGGTAAGAAGTTGTGTATATGTTAGTTGATGAGGCATTCTAGTCAGTTTAAGCTTGTTAGTGCTATACAGTGGTGGGCTCTGAAAGGGGTATTTGCTGTAAATGTAGGTAAATGAGGTAAGGTTGACTCAGCATAAGAGCTTGTAACTCAGATACTATTCTTACAGAAGTCAGAGCAATAAGTAATGCAGTTTTCCTAGTCAATAACCTCAAGTCAGACTGATGAGCTGGTTCAATTGGAAAAAAAGGGCAACATTTTCAAGCACAGTGTTTATATCCAAGGGAGAAGCCACCTGTTTTTAGGTGAATAGATATATAAAACCTTGTTCGATACCTGCTTGACCTTGGGAGAGGCGGGGGGGACGACTATGGACAGACAGGCAGAAATGGACACATGATGAATCTTGATAGATGAGTAAGAAAGGCCAGAGGATTATAACTTACACTAATAATCAAGAACCACAGGCATCCGGGCTTTAAATGGGTCCTGATTTTTAGAACTGCACAAACTATAAATCTGGTTGGGAAAGGAGGGAGGGACTCCCACTGCCATCTGTACCTCTGTAGAAAGATTTTCAGACCCCATTTGTCTGAAATGATCTGATGTCACCGTGAAGGATGCAGAGCTAGACTGAGGGATAAATCATGGGGGAGGGGGGTGAATAGGTAAGTAGCTATTCTGACTTCTTGGGCTGCCCTTGGTCCTGGGAGGCTTTCCCTTTGTTCCTACAGATTCCTTGCAATTACTTTTAAAAATCCTGTTTTTAGCACCTTTCTACTTATATTACTTATTGATAAAGTGTGCTGAGTTAGAAATATAGTTTTTATTAAACTTGCAAAGGATGGGTTGAAAAATTTGGGTTGCCCTTTGAATCGGTTTCCCCCTTTCACCAAATCTCTTAGGTATTTCAGCAACAGAAGGGACCTGTAAGCGATGTGAGTTTATAAGTAATAAGTAATGAGGGTCAAAGTTATTTGGAGGCCAGAGATTTTTGGATTAAACCATCAAGGCACTTTAATTACAGTAACAAGGGGGATGGTTTACCTGGTCCGATGCCTAGGCTGCACTGGGTTTTATATAGGAAAGACATCTTAAGAAACATATTTATGAGCAATATGTATGAAATTGAACATGGCAATGAAAATAATGTCCTATACAAACATACTAGGGCACGCACCCAGAGTAGATTCTTATTTTATGTACTTGAACAGATTGCCCCTATTGCACTGGGGGGGGGGGGTTCTTGGGAGAATAGAGTTGAGTACAGAGAATTGATGTGGCAGCTTAAACTGGATGCAGGGACACCCCCTGGAATGAATGAGAACATCTCCATTGTCAGTGTCCTGAAAATGTGTGTGGACAAGTTATAAAAGTGTTCCATAAAAGTCTTTTTTTAAGAATTTTTTGAAGACCTTTTGAAATGATTTAGTGATTTTATTCCATAAAAAAAGTGTTTAAATGTTTTTAGGCTGTGGGTTATTTACTTAATTGATTAAATGAGATGTTAATTGATGGATTTTTTGGACTGGACACTAGATCACGTGTTGAAAAGGAGAATATATGTGTGCTTTGGTTTTCATGGATTTGTTCTGATGAAGTCTTATATTTTCAAGATGAAAGTGCTTAACCTTGTATTTATTGGTTTTATATTGTGGTTTAATAATAAAATTCGATTTTTGCTGTTTCTCTCTGGCTCCATGGTGTATGCTTGCAATAGGAGGAATACTCCAACATACACAATCATGGATTTAGTACCTATCCTCCCCATTTGTATTTACAGACTCACTTTTCCAAGCATTTAAGTTATAGTTCTTAGAATATCAAAACACACCCATATTAGTCAGGCTGAGTTTTCCTATATACTTGCAGCCATGCTAGTCAGGCTGAGTTTTTCTATATACATGCACCCATATTAGTCAGGCTGAGTTTTGCTATATACATGCACCCCATATTAGTCAGGCTGAGTTTTCCTATATACATGCACCTATATTAGACAGGCTGAGTTCTCCAATACACACACACCCACATTAGTCAGGCTGAGTTTTCTTATATACACTTTAAGCACTTCTTAAACATTGCATAACTCTGTGGTGAATGCTGGGTTTAGACTTCTATTTGAAAATACTACATCAAGGTACTGTTTTTCTTCAAATTTATTTATTTTATTTTATTTTACATTTGTTGACTGGGCTAGTCTAACTGGATACATGTCCATTTTCAGTAGAGGCCCGGGGAGATAAGCTCCAAGATAGAACAATGAAATTAACAAGATAACAAATAAAGAAACATTAAACAAAAAAAAATCATATTTACAATGCATATTACAGGTTATCACAGTAAATTCAGCAGTGCAGAATACAGGCATAACATAGCATGCTAGTACAATCAAGATGTTCTAGAGGGAGATAGTATTATGGTTAATAAGGAAGGAATTACAGTTAATGAGTAGAAGGGATAGGAAGAGCAAAGTATTAAGAGATACATAACTAGTCAGGCTTATGTACGACTTCTTCTCTAACCAAGATTTTGGCTTCTTGGATATTGCACTCACAAAGTGTATTATTCTCTTTGGAACTCACTGCTTTCAGTTCCATGGTCTGTAAGATGATCTGACATTATTTAGGTTATAGTAGTTTCATTTTAGTCTTGGATAAAATGTATTCAGCACTGTCTGTCTTAAACAAATAGAATTAGTTACTGAATTACCTAGGTGGCCATTGAGCACAGATACAGGGTGTCCATCTGCACCACTACTGACCTAAGTTTGATACATGGCTTGGCCACCTAAGGACTGGTTAGGAGGAAGGAAAAGTAGCTGATTCCTACTCACCTTACTTCTGGGAGGATATGGGAGAATTCCACTTCATGATAAGATCCTATTTGTGCTGGCAATTAGCTCTCCAGGCATATGATCTTAGGAAGCAGTGCAGGCAGAAAGTCAACCAGTTTGATGTGGGAGGGGCTTGCATATCTGTAATCTGCAGGGGTCCATTCCATGCCATGCATAGACACCCAGATTTTGATCACTTGCACAAGTGTTTATGATACCATTGGACTAGAAAATGTGAATCGGTCTGACAGACCAAGGTCTGTTCACGCTCTATATGTGAGGCACAGGTCACCTCTCAGTAGTCTCATCCTCAGATTATACATATAGGTTCGTAGATTTCATAAGTAAGTATTAGGCTAGCTGCCCTCGAGGGTCATCTTAAACCTAACCAATTTTGTCTTTTTGTGCTTGAATTAACATTTTCTCTTTTTTTGTGCTTGAATTAACCTACCCCATTTGGTTAGAGGTTAGCCTTACCCATCCCGTGGTCAATAATTATATATTACTCTTAATGAGAATAAATGGGATCATGCCAAAGATAATTTGAGGGTACATATGCATAGGAAAAGGCATTTATGAGCTGCCTCTGTCTATTAGTTGCACCGGGGCAGTTCTTGGGGAAATTTTTCTGTTTTCCATTCATAGATGCAAATTGGGCTTAAATATGGACAAGGATGAACTTTGTTTTATGCGGATGAGGAGTCTGATCCACAGCAGTGGTATTCTCTGTGAGATACACTTGTCCCATCAAACCATTCTGCTGATGTTGCCGAAGAGGTTTATATCCCTAGACTGTGCATTTCTGATGCCAATTGACTTGCTGATGTGCAGTAAATCAATCAGTACGGGTTGAGGATTCCTTGTATGCCAAACACAGTAGTCTTAGTAGTCTGTAAGATACTGATTATAGTGATAGTGCTTTGAGTCAGTCCATGTAAGACATGTTATTTAGGCCTTGTATCCTTTTAGTAAGGTATCTCTGTGGGTGTTCCAGTTGTTGCATGTGTCTGGACAGCTACATGCCAAAGGGGGCATTATAGTCAATGATTGGCCTAATGAGGGCTGAGCAAAGGGTGACCTTTACATCACTAGACCTAGACACAATCTCTTTGTTTATAAGCTGTGCAAGATAGAATGACTTTCATACAACAATGGGCCTATGCTGGTCCAAAGCCATGTCACTGTCCACATAGGTTCCCAAATCTTGAACAACTAGGTCAACTCTCAGGGATGTATTGTTAATGTAGTAGTTCCCTGGAATAAATGACTTCCCAAAGGCTACATTAATGTATTTTTTGGCATTTAGTGTCAGTCTATGATTTTGGCATCAGTTATTTAATTGGGACAAACCTTCCAGCAAGATGGCAAAGTCATTTATGGATTCAATAACTGCTCCTAGCTTGCAGTCATCTGCAAACTTAGTCAGCCAGAGCCCTTTGGTATTGGCTTTTACTTTAGAAAGTAGATGCCAAACAGGAAAGGTCCCAGCACCGATCCTTGGAGGGCTCCACTGATAATGGTCTCTCTTTGGAAGTAACTTTCCCTATTTTGATTTCCTGCAACCTATCTGTGAGCCAGTTGGCAATCCAGCAGGATTACTAGCTTACTAATTAACCTCCATCAGTCCCTCAATATATATCTGAAACTGGCTTCCCTACAGCTAACAGACAAGACCAGGTCCTCTATCAAAAGCTAAAAATATTGCATTGATGGTCCTGACAATATCCTTGGATGCATCTTAAATAGCATGAAGCATGATTTAGCAATACCTCTAACAGCACTGCTCAAGCTTGGCCTCCATACATGTTTTGTACCAAGAAATTGGAGGATAGTTACAGTCATTCTTCTATAGACCCAGGCAAATATAGAGACATTAAGTCTGAACAACATAACATATAAAGCCATGGAAAGACTTATCATGGAACTAATTAATCAGGACATAGGGAACCTCCAAACAATGGACCTATCTCAGTTTGGATTTGTCAGGGGCAGGTCATGCTTCCTCTGTCAACTTGGTGGATTTTTTTTGAAAAGGTCACCAAAGCAATGGATGAAGGTGAAATGGTACACACCGCATACCTCAACCTGGCCAAAGCTTTTTAGACAATTCCCTAAAAAGCACAGCTTCCATTTATGTTTGACTGAACCACAAAAATAATGAAAGCAGTCACTATGGTTGTATTGTTCTCCCATATTATTAAATTGCAGAAATATAAATTTGATTCCATCATTGGCACTGAAATTCATGATCACTAATCTGACCAGCTCCTTTTGGTCTTGCCCTAAGACTGCAGATGGTCAGAGAATATAAAGTTTTTAGCATTTACTATTGATAGATCACTTCAGATGCATCATCATTGCAGTTTAATTTTCCTCCATTATGTAAGGGATGGGACCTACAAGTCATTGCAGTAAAATCTGGGGACACCAAGTGAGTGGTTGTTAGTGAGGAAAATGCAGCATCTACTACATCAGATGAGAACGACTCATTTGTGTGCCCTCACTCCACTTAATTTACTATATATATATATACATCCAAGTCACTTTTAAAGATTCCAGTATTGTTAAAGATGCATATCTAATATTTTTTCATCTGTTATTCCTTTGTATCTATCCATGGGCGTCATCTCTTATTTTTCTTTCTTCACCGTTCTCTCCCACTTTTATTTGCCTGTAGAGCTGTTTTGTTCTTTTACTACTTTAAAATGTCATGTTTCTGCAACTAACAAATTGTATACACGCTCACAGTTTATGCTTTTCTGTCAGATAATACTTTTGTCATCCAGCTTTCAGTTAAAAAATGTTGTTGATATGTTTATAATATGGAATTCATACTTGCAGTAAGTATATGCTTTATACTGTGATGTGCATTTGTGTTTTAATTCATTTTATGTTCAAGACTCCTGGGACTCATTGAAAGTGAATTTTCCAATTTGAACATCCCCAATGAACATATTTAAAGACATAATAAATTACAAATGCTTGTGTTTGTTTAAAGTGTATTGGTCATCTTCTGAAGCAAGTGTAAGAAATCCTTGAACTTGGATATAACTTCCTCACAATATGCAATACAAAATTATATAATTTCTGATGGAAAAGGTGTGTTGCTTTTTCATTTTATTTTGTTGATAAGAATGGCCCTCTGAAACTTTCCTCAGAACTGAAGACTGCCAAGTCTCATGAAAGACTGAATCCACAATACCTAAATATATGTATAGGCTGAAAGTCACGCAGAAAGCAACTGAAGGCTGAGGGAATCAAACCCTGCACCACAGGAAATAGCTTGCTAACAGTTCATGGCCTTAAGACCCTGTGCTAAGTGCCGCTCCTAAATATAACTAGCTGAAAACTGCCCCAAAGTTCTCCGTCTCCCCAGTAGATGCTTCCCATCTGTCCACTACTCCAGTGGTACTCTTCTACTCGGATGCTATAATCCTCTGACAAATATCTTACTATCATTACCTCTTCTCACAATTCCCATGGAGACTCCCTCTACACCAGCAATGTAGCAACAATGTAGAATTCTGCACTCAACTTAGTCCCAAGTAAGCAACCTCAAAGATTTCAAGCACAGCCTTAAAATCTACCTAATAGATCCCTAATTATGTCACTGTTTTGACCCACCTGACTAATGCTCTTCCTGCAACACTAATTCTATCATAACTATACTGAAGTTTCTCCAAAGATCTGATTTATGAGTTACTGCTCAATTTATCTTACGAATGTATGGCAGTTTTCTTATGTAGATTTATCTTTCTCATAAAATATGTCAAGTGTCTGTACCTTCAGCTCTAGTTTGCTCAGTTTATATTTACTTATAGGTTTGCTCTTGTATATCTTCAACTCTCACAATTCATAGTGATGTCTTTGTTATGTAAGCTATAACCTGTGCCAGTGCTGTACGTTTGTATCATAATACACTTTTGGGAGCATTTCTACCCAGGCCACCTCTGAAAAGGCGTTTCGTGCCCACTTGGACTTTCCAGTTAACAAATATAAATAAAGAACTAAATAAATAAACAGAAAGACAAGCTGTCAACTCCTTACACTAATGATTAACATCATGGGATAGTGCAGTAGTAAAACCACAACATATGCAAGAAGCTGCTCTTCTAAAGAAGTTGGTTTTGCTCAGCCAGAACGCTTTGCAGATGTATGTAAATCACTGCTCAGTACCTACCATGATCATGTTTTTGTGGTTGTGCTTATAGAGGAAAGCTGAATAAACAATTAAAATTAAAATATCAAACAATATACTGTAATCTTCCTTCTAGCAAACTCACTTGCAGCTTTAACATGAGGAGCTTAACCAGAAATTAAATTAATCGTAATATAAAAATGCTTCAGAAAGTGACCAATACAATTTAATCAAGGACAGTCAATTCTATTCCATAACAACATGGCAATTAACCCAATGTTTTGCACTGTCATTTATACATTTTGATGACTATCTTATTTCTATAATTAATTTCATCTGCCTTATTGTCGATATATAAACAGATATAAAATGTCTTGTTTTGATGAGCTTAGATTTTCCCCTCAGCTTCTCCTGTCTCAGGGAAAACTAATGCTAAGAGTGGTTGAGAATGAGATTTCATGGTAGTTATTTTCATCATAAAGCTTCTTTTTATCTATTCTCATCTTTAGTTTTTCTGGCATTTGGCATAAAGGATTAAAAAGCTTTTAATGAGCTGTCTGCTATAGTCCACTGGTGCAAGGTTAGATTCCTTCAGCCTCCATTGTCAAACTGTATGACTCTGTCTAAGTCACTTAACCAGAAACTGCTCCCAGGCTGAGTATGAAAAACATTTGTGGAGATCAGTGCTGTATCCTCGTAAAACAAATATAAATAAATAAAATAAATTTATGTCTGCTTGCGCACACACACACACACACACACACACACACACACACACACACACATGCAAATGAGGTAAATTTGCGATCCAGGAAGCACAAACCTGTCCGAGTAGGAGACGTGTTAGCTGCAGAAATGTACTCAGTTGACAACTGAGTACCATTCTGCAAATAGCACAATGGAGCCTTGTCAGCTCCAAATAAAGGTTGCATATGGTTGAGGAAGCATGCCAATGGCCAAATATACGGCCATTGGAAAGTTTCCCAGATGCAAAATTAAAATAAAAAGATTTTTTTTTCGGCGATTTCCAATGTTTAAGCGTAGCGCAGCACCGCGCAAACGGGGTGCACTATAAAAATCATAATATTAGACAATAAAAGCCACAAACGTGGAATTTATGAAAACTGTTAAATGACAATGTAAGGGAATAGCAGGCTGAATACAACATGGCCACTGAGTAGGGGTTGCTAAGGGGAGAAGCCCAGTCTAAGACATGTAACCAAGCATTAGTAGGCAATCCTATGTAAATGAGTGTTAGGATAGTGAATCACACTTTTACATAGCAAATGAGCATAGTCAGTGGAGTGTAGGAGTAGGATATGGGGAGGAACAGAGTAGGAGATACGTGACATCACAAGGGGGGTATGTATGAAAGTAGTGAAGCTCATTGGAGCACAGTGGCATATGTTAGCTGTCAGTTAGACATCATGGAAAGAGGTGTGTCAACAGGTATGCCAGGTAAAGCCAAGAAATGGAAGGTGCATACTGTGGATAACACCAAAGTTTCTTGCTGAGCGGGTAGCGTGTGTGTGCGCGCCTGTAAACTCGAATAAGACAGAGTGCACTCATGGAAGTGTGAGTGTGCACGTTTAAGCTGGAGTAAGCATGTATCAGGCTGTTGGAAGACCTGTAAGTGTGTTTGAGCTGGTGTGCATGCGGTTTAACCCGAATAAGCAAGTTTTAGTCCGTGTAAGCATGTCCGCGCGCGTGTTAGCTGCTGTGCGCGTGTTTGCGCTTGTGTGCACGTCGCTCCCCCCTGAGGAAACAGAAAGGAAAAAGGAAGCACAACAAATAGTAGGAAGCTACCAGGGAATACTAGTAGAGCTATCAGGTGCAAACAATCAGAATCAGGCAATTACACAGGCAGAACACTAGCCCAGCACTTAAAACTCTGCAAACAACAGTGCAGTTTGTTTCTCTCAAGAGACACTGCAACACTGGAGTAAGCTACTAGAAGTGAAAACTGAAAAAGCTACACTCAGACAAAAAATGCTAGGGGCTGCCATTGCTGTTATAAGGCGACATATGCAACATGCTGAGGGTGGTGACAATGCAAATGCTGCTGGACAACCCACAGTGAGGAGACGGAGAAGAGTGTACAGGCCCAGGGTCACCTACCAGGGGTTACATGAGCTGGAGATAGTGGAGTGCTATAGAGTGGACAGAGACCTCCTGCAGCAAATAGTTGAGCTGTGCAGGCCACGCCTCACACACAGAACCAACAGAGGGGAACCCATCCCAGTGGAAACCAAGGTATGTACCTTTCAGAGACCAACTGGTGATATGATGGGGATATCACAGGCATCAGCATCCAGGGTACTGCACCATTTCCTGGATGCCATGTCAGCACATGTCGGTGATCATGTATATTTCCCCAATTCCTGTGAGGTATTGGCCAGCAATATGCGTCTCTTCCAGAAAATAGCAGAATACCCTGAGGTAGTAGGTGCAATAGACTGCAATACACAAAGCACCAGCTGGTGAAGGAGGTAGGGCCTACATTAACCGCAAGGGCTTCCCCTCCATCAACTGCCAGGTCATGTGTGATGCCCAGGGCATAACAATGAATGTGTGTGCTGGCTGCCCTGGAAGCTACCATGATTCCCATATCTGGCATCTGATGCAGCTGTACCAGACATTTGCCAATGGGGACATCCCACATGGTCATTTAGTGGGGGATACTGGCTATGCACTGGAACCGTGGCTGATGACACCCATCAGAAACGCACACACACCTGAACAGGAATGCCATAATGAGGCACACGCACAAACACGAAATGTAATTGAGCGTGTGTTTGGGTTGCTCAAGTCACAGTTCCAGTGCCTGGACACATCTGGTGGAGCCTTGCAATACTCACCAACTACACGTACCCAAATTGTCATGGTATGTGCTATGCTACATAATATGACTCTTCAAAAACTGCTGCAGCAGGACCAGCATAGACCTGGGACAAACAGCCCCCCACCAGTGCCAAGGCCATCACAGGCAGAGCGTGACTTGGAGGAGGAACAACCTGAGCTTGGCCCAGTAGGCAGAAGGAGGTGTGCCCAGTATGCCTTGGCCTTGGCAAAGAGGCAACGCATATTACATATACTGGCTCAGTAGGAACCCTGGAAATTATACCTCTCTCTGACCCGCACATATAGTAAAAGGGATACCTAACTTGACACTACCTGTTTCCAAACATGTATAGGGAGTGCAGTATGTGCATCTGACATAGGCAGCCCTGCAGCACCACCTGAGGCATGATTGCCATGTGTTAAGCAATGTAAGGTAGTGCTAAACAGCATTTACCACCATGTAGTAAATGCAAACTTGATGACCTTGAGTATCATCCTACCCTCACCAAACATGAGGCCACAATATGAAGACAAGATGATCAATTACAACAATTGGCTTAGGTATTGGTGTCAGTGAAAGGGGATACAATGCCTGTCAGCTTGGGATGACATGCTCAACAAGACATGATGCTTCACTAGGGATGGATTTCACCTATCACCTGTGGCCTTTTGGATATTGCCAAAGGCTCTTGTCACCCCCATAGTGCCTTTTTTCGGTAAGGCTCAAAACACAAACTCACCTCCATAGGTATCACAAGGGATAAGAAACTATAAGTAATGCTACTCAATGCCAGAAGTCTAAACTGCAAGATGCATGCACTCCAAACTCTCCTCAGCATGGAGAATGTTGATATCTGTGCAGTAACAGAAACCTGGTTCAAGGCTCCCAAGAGCACCCTAGCATTAACAGGTTATACCTCATACCATGCTTTACAGCTGCAAAACATGGAACAAACTACAAAAGGAGGGTGAGTATCAATATTTGTCAAAGATACCCACACCCCCAGGTTGGTGGCACAGCATGAAGCATCAGAGACTATCTATGTGCAACTAACAGTGACTAAAACCGCCTTCCAGTTCACAGCCTGCTACAGACCACCCTCCTAAACCCAGGAACCACACTTGGCCGACTGGAGAACACATGAAAATATGAAAGTCTCCCCAAACACCATTATATTGGGTGACTTCAACTACCCAAACATAGACTGGGAGCATTACCCTAGCCCCAACACCCTAGCCCAAAGGTTCCCAGAATTTATAAACCAAAATGCTATGGAACAACTTGCTACGACTCCCACAACAGGGGAAAAATACTGGACCTGATCATCACCAACATGGGGACTCTATGCCCAAAACCAGAAGTGTATCCCTCACTGGTAAGATCAGACCAGAGAGTAATCTCACTGGATATTCACATCCCGATCCCAGCCCATGGCCAGAAAAACACAGTGAAAATTATTCACTAAAGCAAATGTCACACTCCTCAAAACTGAGGTGGAATCCTTCATAGCCCCTGTGCCTGTGGAAAATATGGCCGAGACCTCATAACCCTTTATAAACGCATTCTATGAACACCATCAGGAATGCATGGATCATGCAATCCCAAATAAAACCAAGACCCAATCCTCCAAAGCCAGGCATCCTGTCCGGTGGACCCCAGCCATAAACAAACCATACAATACAAGGAGGAAGCTACTATATGATAGATCAAAATCCCAAAAAGGGAAGGCATCTCTGATCAGTATTATTGAAAAACTATGGCCACACATAAGATCGTCTAAGGCCATCTTTGAGATAAAAATTGTACAGGACACCAAGGATAATCACAAGGCATTATTTACTTATGGTAGGAACCTGTGTGGGAATCCCCAGATATGCTCAGAAGTAGTCCAAAATGACAAACAATACACAAACCCACAGACATTACCAACATCTGAGCTGACAGGTTCAGTGCAACCCCCCCCCCCCACCAAAAGGGCAAACATCTATCCCAGCAGAGTGCTGGCCCCCTGACATCACAGATGCTCAGGTAACAGCCAGCCTCTCCAAAGCAAAACACACAGCATCAATGGGACCAGACGGTGTCCTGGGCTGTGTCCAACATGAACCCCAAGAAGAATTGAACACAAACATAAAATCACTGTTCAGTCTCAGCCTTACCACAGGATATGTACCCAAAGAGCAGTGTACAGCAAAAGTGGTCCCTCTCCACAAAGGTGGTGCCTCAATGGATACTGCAAACTATCGCCCCAGAAGCCTGACTACCTTGGTCTGCAAAGCTATGGAAAGATCATCATGGACCTCAGAAATAAACATATTGGGGACCTACAGACACTGGATCCTACCCAGTTTGGCTTTGTCAAGGGCAGATCCTGCCTCTTAAACCTGGTTGAGTCATTTGAAACAGTCACCAAGGCCATTGACGAGGGGAAGGTGGTCCACACAGCCTACCTGGACCTCACAAAAGCCTTCCATACAGTACCCCACTTGGTCATCATAGATAAGATCACCAGCTTCAATATAAACCCTATGTCATTAGATACGTTGCAAGCTGGCTCAAGGACAGAACCCACATGGTCAGAAATGCTGGAGCCATGTCAGACCCCAAACCAGCTACAAGTGGCATTCCACAAGGCTCAGTCCTGGGACCTCCCTTGTTTGGTATATCTTTCTCAGAGGTACAGCCCAACACAGAAGGACTGTTGGTGAACAAGTTTGCAGATGACTGCAAACTGGGTGCCATAATCGACCCTCTAGCTGACACAAGCATCCTACAAAAGGGCCTCATAGAAACAGACAACTGGTGCCAGAGCCATGTCCTCAAGCTAAACGCAAAACAGTGTATAGCCCTCCCCTTTGTCAAAAACTAAGTGCCCACAAATTACCACATAGGTGGTAACCCATTAAGTATGGAAGAAGTGATAAGGGACCTGGGGACCCAAGCTGATAGCAATCTCACATTTGATAACCACATGGCCAAAGTGTTTAGAAAAAAATTTCATATAGCCCACCTAATCATGAAGATATTCACATCTACATCAGGGGAGGTCATCGTGCCTCTTAACTCATCCCTCATCAGGCACATAATTGAGTACAATGCCCCTTGTGGGATGTACCTTATCAGACACCTGCAGCAGCTGGAAAGACCACAAAAGTACCTCACCAGGAGGATCAAAGGGCTCAAACACATGCCATTCACTGCCCGGTTAAAGAAACTGCAGCTCCACTCAGTGGCATACCGCCTGCCCAGAGGCAATCTGTGTCTGATGTATAAAGACATGTCCAACCTGGAATCAATGGACATGCTGCACCTAGGAAACTCTGAATCCCATCAAGCTACGCGCTCAAGAGACCTGAACCTTAGGACTGAAATAAATACGACATGCTGGAGTGACAGATTCATAACCCAGAGGCTCCCCCCTCTTGAGTAAACCCCCACTCCAGGTTAGCCAGAGTTCCTCATTGACTCTCTTCAAGAGGAATCTTGATGAGTGGATGGGATATTGTAGGTTTACCCTGGGTATCACTTCTATGTCATTGTTAGACAGAGGCACAGTATACTAACCTTGAAAAATGTCATGGCAAACTCCACTTAAAATGTGTGTTGAAAGCCAAACACACTCTGGCTAGGATTATAAATGCCCTAGGGCAGATAGCCTAGTAAGAACCTATGAACAGAATCACACACACCAACTAGTACAACTGTGGGCAATGTGGAGTAATGTTTGGCAATGTCCACCCAAGTTGGTGAATACACAGCAATGTCGGACAAGCCTGGTTTAAGTAGGTCATAGCTGAACAAAATGCAACATGCTCATAGTTGCTCAACTGGGCCTTAACCAGTCTGGTCTGCTCAGTATGAACATTTAAAGCAGTGATGGGACTCAAACCCATGATACTGTGCACCATAGTGAAAGTACTGAACCACTACACCATGACAGTATTGCAGTATTCAGCCAGTAAGAGAGAATGTTGCCAAGTCTTTGCAAACTATCACATGGAAACCCAGCAGGCACAGCATAATCCCTGCTGAGTTATGACACAAAGGAGTCTGGCAGTAAAAACACAACAATACTTCCAACACACACAGTATAAATGTCAATATTGGTCATGTTCACACACAGCCAGAAATGTAGTGGACTCCAGATCACAACATATGGAAAGGTCACACTGGGCATGCTCACACACTTGGATAAATATGGCATATGTCAGGCAACAAACCATGGAAAGGCTGAACTGGGCATGCTCACACACTTAGGTCATGTCTGAGTATAGCAGTCAGTCACACATATCTGGCAGTTGTATGTGTTAAGCCAGGAACCTCCCACGATCCAGCAATCTGCCCTGTGCACACAGTTAAATGACAACAGACACATATATTAATATACTGGAACCCTGTCATGATCAAACATGTTACGCCGATACACAAGTTGATCATAGAAACTGGGAAAGCTATGGCAATAAAGAACTGCAAACAGTAGCAGCAACAACTATTGTGCATACCGAACATAAACATAGGTGCAGAGGTCGATACTATGCTGTCTACCCTAGGGAATTCATAAGCCTAGGCAGAGTGTATTTGGCATCCACCTCCCCAGTAGAGTAGCCTACTGTGCCTCTGTAAAGTAGGTCACAGAAGGCACCCTTTAAGGCTAGTTTGCTGTGCCTCTGTCAAGCAGGGACATAGTGGAGATCCCAGGGGTGAAATTGCAATTTCCCATCCATGCGGCTGTATTTCGCTGGAAGAGGGTTGGCGAGGGGCTATGTCTAACTTTAATTGGGATTCAATTCCAGAGTGAGGGGAGCCTCTGGGTAATGAATCTGTCCCTGCAGCATGTCCTATTTATTCTTGTGCTGAGGTTTAAGTCCATGGAGTGTGTAGCTCTAAGTGTCTTGGATGTTATGAGGTGGAGCATGTCCATTACTTCTGGGTTTGAAATGGCTGCATACATCAGGTATAGATCACCTCTGAGTAGGCGTTAAGCAACCGAGCAGAGCTGGAGATCCTTTAGTTGAGCTGCATAGGACATCTGTGTGTAGCCCATGGTCCTCTTGGGGAGGTACTGTTGTGTTCACTATAGTTGCCGCAGGTGTTGGGTAAGGTGCACCCCAAAAGGCGCATTGTAGTCAAACATGGGCCTGATGAGTGACTAGTAGAGGGCCGCAATGACCTCCCATGATCTACATGCAAACACCCATGTGATAAGGAGGGCTATATAAAGGTCTTTGCAATGATTCTGTCAATGTGATTAGCAAAGGAGAGGTTATGATCTATGTGGGTCTGTGGGATATTGCTCTGTTATTTAGTAGCTTCCTCCTTCTGTTGTACAGCTTATATATGGCTGTGGTCAACCAGACAGGTCTCCTGTTTTGGAGAAGTCATGGTTTTATTTGGGATAGCATGATCAATGCATACCTGCAGGTGCTCCTACAATGCGTTTGTAAAGGATTCTGCAGATTGGGCTGTATTATCCTCCAGCACGGGGCCTTTGAAGTATTCCACCCCAGTCTTCACAAGTGCAAAGTCTGCTTTTGACAAATTCTTTACAGTGATTTCCTTGGCTGGGGGTGGGGACGGGATATGGATGTCCAGGGAAAGTTGTTTATGGTCTGATCTTAACAATGATGGTTCTACCTCTGGTGTGGAACATAGAGTCCCCATGTTGGTGATGATCAGGTCCAAGATGTATTCCCCCTTGTGGGTGTGGTGACTGGTTGTGACATAGCACATGGATCCACAAATTGTAGTGGCTGTAGGGTGATGTTGTTGAGGGCCTGAGTAGTATCCCCAGTCAATATTTGTGTACCTGAAGTCAACCACTATAATGGTGTGTGTGAAGACCTGCATACCCTACACTGTTCCCAGGAAAGCCAAGTGTGGTTATTGGGTATGGGGGGGGGGGTCTGAACTACACACCAAACCAAAAGGCAGTTTTGCACAATGGTAGTTGTATATGTATGACCTGTCATGCTTAGTGCAGTGGTACCAACCCAGAGGTGTGTGTGTATCTGTGATGTATATGGATACGCCCCCTACTTGTGTTGTGTGTTACAAGTCCTGTGGTCACAAAGCATGCTATAGAACATAACCTGGCAGTGCCAGTGTGCATATGTGACCCTGAACTAGGTGTCTGTTAATGTACAGATATTGTTAATCCCCATACTGAGGGATAGTTAAAGATGTACATTCTTCTTTGGAAAGACTGATGATGTCAGCACCGTATAAATACACCAGGAGAAGGAAAATCATCCAGGAATGTGAATAGCGGGCTGTGCTAATTCATCTCTCTCATGTATCATAACATAGTTAGGTAGGGGTTTGAATACTGCAAACGCTGTGTGGGGGTGGCGGCAGGGGTGTGTGTATGTATGCAATTCTCTGTGAAAGGAATGGCCCTTTTGAAGACTGGGATAACACACTAAAAGATGTACATTCCTCTTTGGAAAGACTGATGATGTCAGCACCCTATAAATACACCAGGAGAAGGAAAATCATCCAGTAATGCGAATAGCGTGCTGCACTAATGCGTCTTTCTCAAGTGTCATAACATCGTTAGGTAGGGGTTTAAATCCTACAAATGCCATGTGTGCGTTTGTCAATGTGTTGTGTGTTTTGCTTTTATTATTGTATGACATATTATTATAACAGTAATTTCAATGCACACATCAGGTATGTGTGTGCCACATACAGATATGTACCTGTCACCTTTAATAGTTCCTATGTGTGAAGGCTGCCCGATATGAATACAGTTGTTACTGTTGCCAGCATGTGCCGCAGCTTACCAGACCTTAGGCCATACATGTATGTTGGTGACAATGCAGGCTACTGCAGTGATCTGTGTCCTAGGCCAACTATGTGACACACACCCATGTAAGCTTTGATAGATTAATGTGGGTGAGGGTTCATGTCTGGAGTATATGTCAGACATGTTAAAACACAGCAAAGTCTGTGAGTGATGGGCACCCAGTGTAGGTGTATGGCAAGTGTTGCTGATATGCATACAGGCACCTTCTTGCTTAGGTGATACACCGTGGGACAGCAGAATACCTTTGGAAATGTGAATATCACAGGAAAGACAAGATAACACTTGTCCACGTGTACACACCATTACCTGTTCAACATGATGGGTGCTACCACCTACATGGTACTGTTGGAATACTATGTTATCTACATGCCGATGCCAATGCCACAGTTGTGTTACAGCAATACAGCATGGCTTGGAAAGCAGGTATCTGTCCATATGATACCCTTGTGGTGGTTAGGTGTGTCATGTGTAGAATGCATTGTAGGCCACTGTATATATTTGCAGTCATGGATGGACATATCCGTAGTGTGTTGGCATGTACATGAGACTGCTATATGCCAAAGAGTATTGTTCCCAGGGATGCGTGTGGCACAGTAAGAATATAGTGTAGTACTGCAGGGATATCACTGACACCAGGTTCCTACATCTGTGTATCAGTTGAGGAGACACCATGTCATGACCACTGACTGTCAGGCTATGTAAGCTGTGTATACTACCAGAATGCAGACCACTGACATTTGGAAACCGTATCACCCACAGCATACTGTCAAACCATGTCATGTTCCATGCTAACTATGTTCACAAATGTACACTTGCAACTCAGTGCTGCAAACATCACACATGTACTGTCCACACCCAAACACATGCAGGCACAGGTACACACAACAGCCATGTGGCACATGTGCAAACAGTACACTTTGGGAATTAACACTGGTGTATACAAAACTGCAATGACAAACATAGGTAATGCATCATGCATGCTCAAATATACCCACAACAATATCATTACACTGTACTGTTAACAACATGATACTATTACTATAGTGCTATGTTGTCACCCTGTGCATCAGCACCATGCTACCCTGTTCCTGCATCAATGTTACAGATGGCAGGAGGTGGCACAGTTTCATCATATGCACAGGGTGTGTACTTGGTTTGCCAGAGTCTGCCATTGACACATCCAATTGACATGTATATGTGTGTGTGTGTGTTAGTGAGGGACAACAGTACAACATGGGGCAATGTTGCTGCAATGTGTGTGTGTGTGTATGTGTTAGCCCTAGGTGTTAGCATTATGTGTGTGTATGCATGCACACAGTTCCACCATGTGGCTGCCATATACGGGTGTTTGTGGACAGCCACAGAGTGTACCTGCCAGGTCATAAAGATCACTGTCTCTGGCCACGGACATGGTACCTGTGCCTGGCAGGGGTGCTACGGATAGTATCAGGTAATAAGCCAGACTGGGTACTGTCATCAGAAGCAGTGGGTTGTTGACTGGACACATGTCCCTGCTGGGACTGTCCAGAGGCACGTGCACGTGTTCTTCTTGGAAGGACTAATGACAGCACAGACCCAACATTGCTGGGGCTGGTACTGGCACTATGAGAGCGGCTGCGGTTTTGTTGTCGTCCGCGACGACTGCCAGCTGATAATGTTGCCGGCATACGTCCACGTAGACACCTCAACCATCCTGCACTGTCCTGGCTCCTGGACATGTAGTTGTGGAAGAGATCTAATGTGTCCCCCAACGTCTATCAATGACCTCGCTGATGTTACGGATGGCAGATGCAACGTCACGCATAGTGTCATTCATAGCGGTGCGATGTGCTCTAAGCTCCCTCACACTCTGTCTGGTGTACCGTTCCATACGTGCCTGTGCCTGCATTACAGCCTGGAACATAGCTGAGGTTGAAAGACCTCTGTGGGCATGTCTGACAGGTGCAGTACGACCACAGATGCTCCCACGAGAAACCCTGGACATCTGTCTGTGTGGTACCATGTCAGGAATCTGGCCATGGCTGCTGTGAGGGGATGCATGTGCCAATGATACCACACTACCCTGGTCAATGCCCACTGTATGCTGTCCCTCAGCTAAGGACATGGTGACAATGGATGTATAGGCAGGATGACTGTGTGCATTGATGGCGTTGACTGCTGTGTAGTGTCAATTGGCTGACCAATGACAGACCCTGTCACACCTCACTGTGCCATTACACATGCATCATCATAATCACTATCCCCAGCAGTGGCTTCAGGTTCCCTGCTGCACTCCACCACAGCAACATCAGAACCTGTGAGAGGAAGATAGGAAACACAGTTTACAAATGTGTACATGATATTACCACACAAGCACACAGGCACACAGGTGCACAGGCGCACAGGCACACAGGCATACAGGCACACATGCGCACAGGCACACATGCACACATGCACACATGCGCACAGCACATGTGCACAGGCACTCATGCACACATGCATACATGCACACAAGCACACATGCACACAGGCACACATGCACACATGCTCACATGCGCACAGGCACAGATGCACACAGGCACACATGCACACATGCGCACAGGCACACATGCACACATGCGCACAGGCACACATGCACACAGGCACACATGCACATATGCGCACAGGCACACATGCACACATGCGCACATGCATACATGCGCACAGGCACACATGCACACATGCGCACAGGTACACATGTGCACAGGCACACATGCACACATGCACACATGCGCACAGGCATACATGCACGCATGCACACAGGCACACATGTGCAGAGGCACACATGCACACATGCACACAGGCACACAGGCACACATGCACACATGCACACATGCGCACAGACACACATGCACACAGGCACACATGCACACATGCACATATGCACACATGCGGACAGGCACACATGCACACATGCACAGCATACTCCTCAGTACAACAGATACAAACACAGACACACCTGCAATCCAACACATACACAATATTGTTTTAGGGTGGGTGACAGTATCACAAGGAAAAACATCACTGCACACATGTCAGCATGCAGATTATATGTTGCACAGGACCATGTAGTGCAAGTGTGGACAGCCATTGTTAATAACAGTATATGTGTACTTGATGCTTGTATGTAGTTGTTCATTGATTGTCTCCACCCTGGGACACAATGTGTACAAGGACATAACAATGTTGTACAAGTGTTACAAGCTGTGGGTGCATATATTTGCACACACACACACACACACACACACACACACACACACACACACACACACACACACACACACACACAGCACATGACGGTGCTATGCAATGACTGCTATGTGTACTTTTGTGGTCGGCGGAACTGGATGTGGTGTAGTAACATGAGCCATGATCAACATGCTTCTTGTGGTCAGTCAACAATAATAATGTGTGCCAGACAGGCAACTAGCATGCTGTACCTGACGTGCAGTAACATGACTACATCCACAATTACACAGCCACTTGTTACATGGGTTTGTAAGGTGGCCAATAGTGAGCATTGCCTAATATGAATGTTTTATTTGTTCAAGACTGTTGCACAAAGACATGATAGGCCTCTACCCCTCAGGTATATTATGTGTGCTGCGTAAATGAGAAGTGGGATACTGAAGGGTGGCCATACAGCAGGTGTCATAATTGGACATGTGTAGCAGGCTAAGGTGTAGTGTGTATGCCAAACATGTGTGTGTTGTGTACATATGTATCAGGTATGCCTATACAATGTCCAGTACTGTTTTGCCACACATGTGTGTCATGCTCTGTGTATTCCATGTGAGTGGGGCAGCTATTGAGAATAATGGGATATGCATAGTCTCACAGCAAACATGCACAGCATGCATTATGCGTAGGTGTGTTACATGTGCACAGACTACACCTCCATATGACATGCACATGTCATTAGCAATAGTATTGTTATTACACACTCACCAGCATGGGTTGGCTGCCTTGCTGTCACTCCAGAGGGACCTGCAAAAATATGACAGTGATTGCCAGTGGCCACAACTGTGCCATTGATACTGTGAGTATGATAAAGTACAGTAGTACAACAGGTGGCTTTCACAGGTGTACAGATTATGCTCAGAATATCAATCTTGCAGAAGAATAGGCAGGTTAACAGCTACACAAACAGTACACATCTCACACACGCATAAACTACCAGTACAGAGATCAGTCAACTACAGATATGGCATGTTACCTGCACGCTCCATTTCAACATGCCGGGTGGCTCCGGCTTCCATGATGACACATGTTTGTGGATGTTGCTGTTGTTGACCTGGAGCCACAACACTTAGGAGGTACTCCTCCACACTGGTGAGGGGGGGTGGATAGGTACCCCACCGTCTGTGGCAAGCTGTTGTCTGTGGATATCAGACGCACACTGCTGGACACGTCTAATTAAATCACTGCAGTGATGGCATACCTGCTCATATGTCCGGTTATGCATGCCTATGTCATTTACCCGAAGGACAAGATCTTGCCACAGTGCAGCCCTCTCATGCTGGTTCTGGCTGGTCCTGGAAAACAGCACACAGTAATTCTGCACCAGGCTCTGGTGGATCTCCTGATTCTCTGCTGCTGTATATGGTGGGTTTCGCTGATGCACCATCACCCTGGAAGGAAAAGGAAAATATGTGAGCAAGTCATGTGGCACACTTAATATTCTAATGTACTGATAACACTTAACTGCCACATATAGCATCTGTCTATCAAGGGATACACATGTTTGATACCACATATCAGTGCTCAGCCCACAACTGTCTGACAGTGCCTGCCACACTCCATACAACAAACTAGTATACACAAGCACTCGGCACACTGTGTGGGATACAATGCACAACCTCACACTGGGGGTATGTATCAAGCTAATGGATGAAGAATATTGTCATCCCGTGCAATGAATGCAATGCACATTTACAGTTTCAACGGTAATCCACCCTAGTCTTTGATGCAATACCCCTACCTGACATATGTGCACAGTTGTTACTATAGCCAGCATACTGCTGTCACAGAGTATACATGCTGACAGGTACACACACATACCCTGTAACACACATGTGATTGCGGCCATGGTACAGGCATCATTACACACACATTGCACATACATACAACAGACAAATGTATGACAACACAGATGAGCATTAACTGTGTACCTTATAGTACTGTGTGCCCCTACTTACAGATACCTATGCATGAGGTATGTAATCTGTGCAGACTACAGGAAACACACCAGACAGTGTTACCAGGGAATGTGAACATACACCATACTGTAGTGTTTAGGCCTACAACATCAGGTAGTACAACAGTTCATATGTGAGCTGAATTCAACAGCAGTACCACTTACTGAGCATACATGTATTGCTTCTGCCTACAATGGGACACCGCAGTCGGACACAGGGAAGTACGGCACAACATATGCCAATCTACTATGTTTGCATCTCGATAACTGACACATCTTTCTCTGACCTCACACCAAGGACACCAACTACCATGACAGACACAAACTCACACTAAGCTATCACACCTTTACAGACCTTGCACACAATCAGTGTCACACTCATTCAACATCACATAGCTGGTATTGCACTGAGTACATGTGTGTGTGCATTGCGTCATAGGTAGGTACTATGCTATTGGCCCTGGGCCTAGGGCAGCCTAGCCATATGCTACCCTGCCCTTTGGGACACATATAATGTGATTTTACTTGCTCCTGTGAAACGGTTACACAGAGGTGACTCACAGGGCATATTACCTATCTCCATAACATTCATCAGGGGTATGTATGACATCTACTAATAAGGAGCCTTGTTTGTTAATGCTGGCTGGTTTAGTCCAGGGTATGGCATATTTGTGTATAGAAACCTGTACCTCCAGCATGTGCTGTTTAGTGCGGTGACAAGGATTAGGGCCCTAGGTCATGTAGGATGGACGGATTGTGAGGTGTTGCCATGGTGGTTGGCCAACTGGTATGGGTGTGACATAACTGTGTATGTCCAGCAGTGGTAACCTCTGTGTAGGAAGTATGCAAGGCACTCTAACTGTGGTTTTAAGAGAAAGTCTGCATAGGGAATGTGTTTGAGGGCATTATCAGTCTTTGTTAGGTATGTCTGTGGCCTTTCCACTTGCTGTAGTTCTCATGGGAGGTACATACTGCATAGGACATTGTGAGATGTAGAGGGGTACACTGACTTACATTTCCCTAGCTGACACACCTTTTGTGATGACTCGTACCATGTACAGGGATTACAAGACTAGTGTGCCACTGTAGATATCAAAGGGGAGGCTATTGTACACCTGTGTCCCATGTTCCCTTCTGACACCTCCAGTGGTAGGCGGCCAACCACCTATGTGGTAGTTAGTGGGTAACATGTTTTGGAATGGGGTATGGTACTGCAGTATCAACACTGGTGTTCAATCCATGCCTTGGTCACCAGGCACCTGTTGCAGTACATCTGCCCCCATGTCCCCCTCTCTCACTCTCTCTTTATATATATCTATAAATATATATATATATATATATATATATATATATATATATATATATATATATATATATATATATATATATATATATATATATATATATATACATATACATTTACATATAAATATATATATATATATCAATATATACATATCCATATCTATATATAAATATATATATATATATATATATATATATATATATATATATATATACATATGTACATATATATATATATATATATATATATATATATATATATATACACACCACTATATATATATATATATACATATATATATATATATATATATATATATATATATATATATATATACACACATATCTATAGACATTCATATCTATCTGTATATATGCATGTATCTATTATATTATGTATATACATATTCTATCTATCTATCTATATATCTCTATCTGTACATACCTCTCTATCTATGTACATATATATATATATATATATATATATATATATATATATATATATATATATATGTAGATATATATATCAATATATAGATATATGTATACATATATGTATAGATATATATACACACACTTCTAAACATCCATTGCTGTACATATACATGCACGTGTAGGCACATAGACTGCCCACCTTTCATTGTGGGAATATCACTTCTGAAACAGTTGTGAGACATACCATTCTGTAATGATATTGCACAGTGTTGTGCATAATGCATTATGCTGTCCTCAGGCCGTATAGCTGTAGCAGACCTCACTGGCTCAGTCCCACAGAAGTTCACCACAACATGACATATACCTGCACTGCATGCTGTTTTCAATGCCACACACTACAACCTACATTGATATGTGCACATAGCAACCTTCAACTACATATGTATGTCCAGCCTTCACTAACAGTTGCAGTATGTCCCTTGCCCTATGCACATCTGCATATACATATAGATACAGACTGCTAACACATATGGAGGGTTCACAGTATGTTGATTATTAGATTATGTAGTTTACATTACCTTTGTCTCTGACAGCTTTTTTCTGCTGGCTTGCAGGCTGGCTTGCTGGCTGGCTGGCTTTTTATTTTTTATTTTTTTGGTCTCTGTCTCTATCTCTCTCTCTCTCTCTCTCTCTCTCTCTCTCTCCCTCCAGTTGCTGCAATGCTATTATTGCATGTGTGGACTGGCAGTACAGGCTGCTTTTGTAGGTATCTGCACATGTGCATGTGATGGCCTCTGCACCAATTGGTGGCCAGCATTTAGTAATTGCATGCAGCCTGCTGTGTGGTAATTGCAGTTCTCACTGTGATTTCAGGACACTGCTATAAAATGATAGGTTAGGTAGGCATAGGCCTTTCAGTTTTGCAAGGTGGGGACCATGTTGGTTTGCTGTGGACACTGTTGTGTGAGTCAGAAGGTTGGTATATCTCTCATATCTAACGCTGTGTTGTAGCCACTGAAATGCGTGTTGTACTGAAACCTGACTCTTGCTTCTTCCAGTTCACTCTTCTCAGTGTGTATGTTAACTCATACCTGCTAATGCTAACACTGTTTACATGGGAGTATGTACTTACCTGTGGGATTTGAGGATTAACTGGCATACAACAGTAGTTCTTACAATGTGTTGCTATGGCTTTTGTATTTTCCCTTTACATTCACTCCTTGAATGCCTGATATTTGTCTTTACTGGAATGTGTTGCTATGGCTTTCCTATTTTCCATTTACATTCACTCCTTGTAATGCATGATATATTTCTTTCAGCACTAAGTTCTTATATGTTTGCTGTGGCTTGGTGGCACTTCATGCAGTCTGGTGAGCCCAAGGTCTGGGGTCTGACACTTACAGGGGTATTTTATTTTGTTGCTGAGCAGTACTAGGGCCTTGTCATACAGAGTGAATAAGGCACATTTAAACAGTTGTAAGCAGGAAGCAGTAAGTCAGTGGGGACACCAGCTAGAGATGTGCAGGCTGGGTGTAGGGAAGGTCCATAGCTGCACATTTCTTTAACTGCAATAGCTGTACATATGTTCGACATTTGCTGTGACATTTGAAACCTTCCACCCCTGAGAGAGGGGTGAGGACAACTAAGTATATTGTACTAACAATTATGAATATCAGGCACATGCAGTGCTTGTGAACTGCTATACTGTCATTAGTATGTTAGATGGCTACATCCTTTGATATTTCTGTGTTGTACTCCTACATAAGGGCATGCTTGTGGAAGTAATTCTACAGCTATTCGCAGAGTATGTAACAGCAGACAGACTGATATGCCTGTGTGTTTCTGACACTTGCAGGCCTGAGATACTCTCAGGTATATATTTGACCAGCCTCAGGGAAAGGTACATATCAGTGGGATACACCCGTGATATATTTCAGATATTCTGCAGTTGTGACTGTGGAGTATTTTGAGCATATGTATTACTACACCATTTCTGACATGCAAGTAGTGTCTACTTTAACTTATTGACAGTTACCATTATGTGGGATTCCCCACCTTTCTGCCTACTGTTAGTACATTTCACAGGGAGTCAGTGGGGCACAGGTAACAGTTGTTTGCAAATCAGGGACATCCCTGTAAATCAGTCACAGTTGGGAGGTCTGGCCTCTTACCTATTCAAATGTGGCAGTGTTTATCCTGCTCTGATACTGTGTGGGGTTTGTAAGGTGCTACTGTAACATTATTACCTACTAGCATGGCTGTTTCTCTTCTCAGACTAATGTAATGCAATTCTACAAGAATTGCCAGTAAAGATACACAGAACAAGCTTTGTGTAATGGCCTTCCTATTTTCCCTTTACATTCACTCCTTGTATTTCATGATATATTTCTTTCAGCACCAAGTTCTTGTACATCTGCTGTGGCTCAGTGGTAATTCATGCAGACTAGTGTTTCCAAGGTCCAGGGTTTGAGACTGACAGGGGTATTTTATTTTGCTGATGAGCAGACTGCAGGCCTTGTCATACAGAGTGACTAAGGCACTATTAAGCAGTTGTAAGTGGGTTTGCGCGACTTTGCAAGATGCTTAGCTACACTTATCTACGCTTAGCTAAGCGCACACAAGCGCACAGCCGCTGACTACTGCTTAAAAGTGCTTACTCCCGCTAACACCTGCGCTATTTTCTTTTAAAGAAAAGAAAATGGGGAAATAGGAAAGTGGTGAAAAAGGGTTCACAAAGAGGGTAGGACAGTAGGAAAACAAGCTTGGGATGTGCAGGAAGGATGTAGGGAAGGTCCATAGCTGCCCATTTCTTTATCAGCAACAGCTGTGCATATGTCTGAAATTTGGTGTGAAATTTGAAACCTTCCACCCCTGAGAGAGGGGTGAGGACAACAAATTATGTTGTATTGTCAATTAGAATTATCAGTTTACATGTCCAGCAGACATGTGTGCAAAATGGGCAGCTAAGTATGGGGCGTAATTTTTTTGTGGGAACAGAGTGCCCTTTTTTTATATTTTTTTTCAGGTGAGAGTGGAATGTGAGGTACAGGAAGTAGGTATATTTGGGGAGGTAGGTTGGGGAGGTTAACAGACAAGACAGACAGGACGCATACAGGGGCGGAGTATGACACATGTGGGGGGTAAACATAATTGACGGGGATGGATGTTTGGATATCACAAGCCCATGAGCCCACAGATGGCAACAGTGGAACTGAGATCCCCACCCATGGGCAGTTACCACTGCGCCTTCACAGCCCAGGCCAGGGCTGTGCTGGGGGCTGGATAGGACAGGCAGGCACACCCGTGAGTTGCGCCACTCTCGCCTCGAGCTGGCATAGGGGATCAGTCACAGAACGTCTGATCTCACTACGCACCACATGGAGGGTGAGTAGGGGGCTCTCCTCTGGCCACGCTTGCAGAGGGGGGATGAGCCCCATCCCCTGCAGCGCTTCCACCCGAAGGTGGTACAGGGCCACCGGAGGAGGAGGTCCTGGCCTGGACACTGGTGCCAGGTGCACTCGCCAGCTGAGGTGGGAGAGGTGGGTCCGCTGGAACCCGCCTTCCCTGTTGTCCTATGTTTAGCAGTATTTTATGGCATTTTGGGTTAGTAACAAACAACACCATTCAACATGTAACAGCATGCATCAGTATTCCCATTAACCAAACACCCATGAATTCCGAACATTGAGCAGCAAGCATAACACATGCATATTTAGAACAACAGTGCACATTCCAACAGCATGCAGGGTTGATTGGTGGCAACATGCCATCAGGTTTGGATATGTGAACAGGGCACACGCATCAACGTACATGCAGATATGTATTAACCAACAGGACAAATGTCCATGGGAATTAATTGTGAGTACACATACCCACTTTGGTGTGGAATGGCATAATTTGTGAAAATAGGGTAGGGTGGAGAAATATTACATTAACAACTTACACTACCTATACATATACTGTACATTCCTAGTAGATGCAGATATATATCCCCTACATGTATTAGTACAGTTTCCTGTATGTAACCTTAGGAATGTTGGTGATGGGGATGTTATTGCTACATTAATATACATTCCATTTTTATTCATATATGTTCATATCTGGCTGTGTTCAGATACAGCATCCTGCTACATTTGATTTATATGGGTCTAGACAACTGTGGATGTTCAGCATTTCATACAACCATACTATCTCCATAATGCAAGGGTACAGCAACATAATATTATGTAGTGACTGCAGTATACCTTTATTCCAGACTTATTACAGCTTTCATGGTAGCTTCAAACTGTCTTTCTCACACTCTCTCACTTATTTTATATTTACATTTCAGAATGGTACTTAATTCAAGGCTTTATTTACATTTATTACTGGGTTACAACAATCCTTTCCAGCTGACTCACTTATTTCATATGGCAGAAATTGCAAGGATGTATTTGACACTTGTCTACCCTTTGTTGATTGATTACCACTCATTTTCAGGCTGAAGCAGTTATCTGATATTGCAATACAGGTGGAAACTCTATTTGAAACTTGTTTAATCTTTATTACTGGATTGCAATACACTATTTTCCAGGCTGTATCACTTATCTAATCTTACAATACTAGCAGAATCTTTATTCCAGGCTTATTTCACCTTTATTACTGGGTTAGAACAATGAACTCTTTTATAATCTGTCTCACTTATATTCTATAACAATACCAGCTAAATAATTACTAACCTGCCTGGTGGCGCAACCTCAGCAGCCTATCAGCATAGGCTCACTGATTCGCGGAACGGACACCTGCAGCTATAATATAAATGAAGGAATATTGGAACATATCTCTCCATACTATAGGCTAGGATAGCATTTCTTACATACATAATTACATGGATACTTACTCTGTAGTGGGGCATTGGGCATTGGGCATTTGGCGGGCATCCTGGATCCAACGGTTCAGTTGGTCCTCCTTACGTCGCTTCAGGTCCGCATGGTGGTGACGGACCTGTTCATCAGTCCTTGGAATGCCTGTGGCACTGGTAAGATCATGTGCCAACCGGTTCCATGCCTCTGCCTTGTACGCACCCCAATGAACCTGGCCCTGCATGAGTTGTGCTTCATGATCATGGACTAGGAGCCAAACCATATATTTTGACTCCTCAACACCCCACCTTTGTGCTCTAAAGCGATTTCCCTCTCCTGCACCTGCCATCCTGACTGCAAATGGGTACCACAATCAGTTATGGTGTGTATTCCCACCTATGGGGCTTATATATGCCGGTTTTCCCGCACTTATCTCTGATTGGCCATTTTGGATATTTATCAGCTTAAAGCAAACCTGCTTTGTCATGGTTCTATTTTCATTCATTCCTATATATATGCTAATACTGTATTTCTCAATACAACTGTCATGGCTCAGTGGTTCAGTACACTGACTATGGTGCACGGTATCCCGGGTTTGACCCTTGGCATTGCTTTTTTTTTTTTTACTACTGTCTAGACAGGCTAGGAGGTGTGTCTGTGTAAAGGCAGCTTTGATACAGCTTGCCCAATGTTGCCCACTGGTAAGCTGGTTGGCACGCTGCGGAGCTGGTAAACAAATGCAAAATGAATATAACATATATATATATATATATATATATATATATATATATATATATATATATATATACATATATATATATATATATATATATATATATATATATATATATATATATACATACACACACACACACACACACACACACACACACATATCTATATATATATATATATATATCTATATATATATATATATATATATATATATATATATATATATATATATATATATATGGATCTCCTACTATTCACTGAAAGCACATTTCACCAAAAATCAAATTAGTGTGCACTTTTCACCGAAAGCACAATTCACCAAAACACATTTCACCAAAAGTTCTATATGGCCTTTTCCTCACTGTAGTGCGACCCTGGAGTTTGTATATATAGTAAGGGGGGGGCACCAACCCCCATATTGAGGGGATGTGGGGGGTGTTGCCCCCCAGATATTTTATGTATATATTCTTGTCAGACAACAGTAATATATTGCAATTACATATATCCATGTATATAATTCAAAATATTTAAAATATGTGGGGGGCTACACCCCCCACACCCCATATACTAACTCCATGGTCACACTACAATGGGGAAAAGGCCATATATAACTTTCGGTGAAATGTGTTTCGGTGAATTGTGCTTTCGGTGAAAAGTGCACGGTGAAATGTGTTTCAGTGAAATGTGCTTTTGGTGAATAGTAGGAGATCATATATATATATGGGTTCACTACATAATCTTGAAATTTTGAAATACCGAATTGCAAAATCTCAAGAGTATACAGCCAAAACCCCTAAATACCGAAAGACCAGAAGTGCGAAATTCAAAATCCCGATGTTCGTTAATGTTGAAGTAGTGCTTCTGGTGTTGCGGTTTGTGAATGGATAGGTGGAAGTTCAGGTAAGTATCTATGTGTAATTGTGTTGGTTAGGGGCTTTAGTGTGTGTCAGTGTGTGTTGTGACTGTGATGTGTGTGTGCAAGGGGAATGTAGGTGTGTGGTGACGTTTTGTGTGTATGTGAAGTGTGACCTTGGAGTTAGTATATTTAAGTAGGGGGGTGTGGGGAGTGCAGGAATGCTTGTCCCCCTGCTTGTATGTAGTGTAGGTTGTGTGTCTGTGTGTTAGTGGAAGGTGTGTGTATGTGTATGTGTGTTTAGTGTAATGTTCAGGATTTTGAATTTTGTGCTTTTGGTCTGTCGGTATTTAAGGGTTTCGACTATAAAGTCTTGAGATTTTGAAATTCTGTATTTCAAAATTTTGAGATTATGTAGTGAACCCATATATATATATATATATATATATATATATATATATATATATATATATATATATATGTATATATATACATACACATATATATATGGGTACCTATCGGATTACTGAAATTTCAGAACCTCAAAGATCATACAGCTGAAACCATCTACACGACATTCTTTAATTAATTCATTCATATTGTGATGCCCCGCTACTGGCAACAGTAATCAAGGAGCCTCAATACTCACCACTGGTAACAGTGTGGAACTTACACACTGGGAGGATGACAAGTACACACAAAGTAAAGTGCCATTTCCCTTAAGAGCATGCAGAGACCACAGTCAGTCTGAGGCTGGTTTCTCCCTCTTTCCCAGATCCCCAGTAAGAAACCCCACTGGCAACAGCTATAGAGTTGAGATCTCAGCGGAGTGGCCAAGCCAGGACCTCCAGCACCCTCTCTGTCCAACCAGTGCTTCGTGTCCCTGCCCAAGTAGCTGACACACACACTCTTTCAGATTTGATTTATACGCAAGCACACACACACACATGCACACACGCACACACACACACACACACACACACACACACACACACACACACACACACACACACACACACACACACAAATACACACCTGGAAAAGGCAGGCAGGGGTTTATTAGCTATGCCCCCTTTTGCCCATACTATAAGGTAATTATTACTGCCAACAGCTGCCTCTTTATCAACTACTTTAAGGCCCTTAACAAAGGGTGTCCAATCTTACTGTATAATGTTACTATTAATCCAAATTGTAGTTTGATCAAGAGCAAGGCTATTAGGAGTGGCCTGCACAATGTCACCAAATAGATATGCAAGTACTCTGAGAGATTAAATATGTCTCACAAATATTAGCCACAAAGATACATTTAAATATATTTAATAATAAATAATAAAAGAACAAGATAATACTAAATATGTATTCACAGTGACTTCAGACTTCAAAATCACTGGAAATATTTAAAGAAACATTGCAAAACAATCTCAAATGAATACAGAAAACATCTAAGCTATACTTCACTATATTCCTAACTGAATCTAAGAGAAATTACTGTACCCTTATTAACTTACTTACAGCAAGGCAAGTGCACATGTGGTGAGTGGGTTTCCCCAGCTAATGCTGCTAGGTCAAAGTCAAAATACAGAGTCTCTCTCAGAGACTTCTTAAATTAATATCAAATATTACTGCTGGGATAGCTGGCAGGATGACATAACTTTTTGCCACCTGACTTTAGTTCCCAAGCTAAACCCCTGTAGCTAGAAACTACCAACGTTTAGCATCTCCCTGTAGAAACACATAAACAAGGACTTCTCTTACGGGTCTATATTATATGATCAAAGATACTTTTCTTTGAACATATAATAATTGACACCTAAATAGCGAATGAAGTAAAGAGCAAACGGCCAGATCCACAACTTTTTTCCTCAAGAAAAGAGTCAGTTGGCAGTTATCAGGAATTGCCCTTTTCCCCAACGTAGAGCAATCTTGGAGTTGGTATATTTAGCTGGGGGGTGTGTGTGGGGTGTGCAGGGCGAAGCTCACCACTTGATTAGGGTTTTGTAGTTTGTGTTTTTTGTGTATGGCCCTGTGAATTTTTTCCTGAGGAAAAAATTCACAAATCTGGCCATTCGCTCTTTAGTTCATTCGCTGTTTAGGTGTCAGTTATTATATGTTCGAAGAAAAGTATCTTTGGTCATATAATATAGACCCTTCTCTTACATCTAAGACAAATGGTAGAAGTTGTAAAATAATTTACATCCCCCCACATATGAAGACAATACAAAAACTTCTAGTTCTAGACATTGTGTCTGTTACAGCATTGAAACTAAGACATAAGATCTTTTGTTTATGGCCCAGCTATAAAGTAGCTTAACCTCAACCATTCTTTTTGAAGTCTTGCAAGTTAATCTCCTGTGTTTCAGCCTTCCCTGTTAAACCATTAAAATAGTGTATGAAAATATCTCTTCAGCACACGCCTATACAATATGACATACAGTTCTAATACATTTGTAACACAGGCATATGAATCATGTTGATATTCACAAATGATACATAACCACTTACAAAATTCCAGATAGCTGGGCTGGCAGTATCTCTTTTTGTTACATTTCTATATAAATCATATTAATATTCACAAATGACATATAACCATTTACAAAATTCCAACTAGCTGGCCTGATGGTATTTCCTTTTGTGACATTTCTTCTTCCCCCCTGAAAACTCAAGCTAGTTTTTCAAGTGACAAAACCACAATCACATTTATACCATTACACAACATCAATTACTATAATTATATAATTAACCAATCTTAGTTAATTAGATTAAATTTAACAACATTTTCCAATTAAAATCTTCATTTAAACCCGATGGATACAAAGTTTTAAATTTTAAAATGTGTATTGCTTCCTTGTGTTGCAATAATTGTTTAATACTTGCATTATTATATTTGTAATCACATACTTGTTCTAAAATGGTCCCTTTTAAACCACTACTATCACTATTATGAAAATTTTTAAAATGCATTGCCACTGGGCTATCTTCTTTTTCATTATTAATGTCTCTAACATGTTCCAAAAGTCTGACTTTAAATGCTCTTTTTGTTTCACCAATATCAAATTTATCGCAAGGGCATTTCAATGCATATATTACTCCCTCAGAGTTGCAATAAAAAACATTATTAGTTTTAAACAAAACATTACTAATGCGAGAAAAACTGGAGACAATAAAATTGCAAGCCTTACATTTACCACAAAGATACGTGCCCTTATTTTTGATGTTATAATGTATAGTGTCTATAGGCATACTAAATCTACTTTTCACTAGAAAATCTTTTATATTTTTCCCCCTTCTATAGGAGAATTTAAGTTCAAAATTCAACCATGTTTTAGTACTGCCTAATGAGCACAAATAATTCCAAAATTGAGTAACTATTTTGGTAAATTCTTTGGTAAAACAACCAAAAGTGGTCACAAAATATAGTGTTTCACTATTCTTATGCAGAACACCAGCTCGATGTATGTCATTTTTGTACCATAAACTAGATGGGCCAATGCCCATTTTGTTGTATCCAAAAAAACGCTTATAGCTATCTTCCAATATTTCATTACTATAGCCTCTTTTGTAAAATGATTGCAACAATAAATATAATTCATTACTAAATGTATCCCTATTATTACATAACTTTGATATTCTTAACATCTCTCCATAAGGCAGAGCTTGAATAGTATGTGGAGTATGACCACTAGTACCATGGACATATTGAGTACCCCCATCAAATTTTCTATTGACTGACGTCACCAAATTCTTGCCATTTGAGATGTCAAGCACCACATCCAAAAAAGGGATTGTAGTGCCCATCTTTAAACCATCAAATTTTAAAGAAAATCTGTTATGGTTCAGATCTAAAATAAATTGCCTTACAAGATGTTTACCTCCCTCTACTAAAAAAATTAAATCATCCACATATCTAAAATATTTAACAACATATGTATGAAAAAAACTATGTCTATATATAACTTCTAATTCAAAAAGACCCATAGCCAGATTAGCATAAGTAGGGGCAAAAGTGACCCTTGAGAAACACTGCTTGAGTGGGTTCAGCCTATCTGGAAATACCTCCTTACCCCATTCCCTTTCTTCAGAGTCCATCTGCGTTGGCATTGCTATCCCCACTATGGTGCTGCACTGTTATATCATATGCCTGTAACCCTAGATTCCACCTTAGTAACTTAGCATTTTGCTGGCTGGCTCGATGTAGCCATTTTAAGGGATTGCGGTCTGTAACTACAGTGAATTTCCTTCCATACAGATAAGGCTGAAGTTTCTGCAGTGCCCACACTATGGCTAGACATTCCTTTTCTAGAGCTGCATAGCATTCCTCCCTTGGTTGGAGCCTACAACTGAGATATACAACTGGGTGCTCTTCTCCCTCTGAGGGAACCTGGCTGAGTACAGCCCCCACCCAATGGTTTGAAGCATCCACCTGCACAACAAATTCTTTGCTGTAATCTGGATTGGCTAACTCAGGGGGTCATGCCAAAGCTCCTTTATGCTTCTGGAATGCCTACTCACATGCTGGGTCCACACTACCTTAGATGGCTTGTTTTTCCTTGTCAGGTCTGTGAGCGGAGCAGCTATTGCACTATAATTGGGGACAAACATTCTGTAGTACCTTGCTGTCCCTAAGAATGCCCTCACCTGCTTTTTGGTAACGGGGCAGGCCATACCTGAATGGCTTCCACTTTTGCAGGTTCTGGCCTGATCTTACCACTTCCTACTCTATGTCCCAGGTAGGAGATCACTGCCATACCCACCTGACATTTACTTGGCTTAATGGTCAATCCTGGCCTCTGCAGTCTTCCCAGCACCTCCCTGACATGCTGAAGGTGCTCTTGCCAGGAATGGCTGTAGGATGGCAATATCATCCAGATAAGCAAGGGCACAATTTTCTGTTTCCTGCTAGGATATGATTTACCAGCCTCTGGAAAGTCACTGAGGCATTTCTTATCCCAAAGAGCATTTTTGTGCACTCATACAACCCAAAAGGAGTCATAAAGGCTGACCTCTCTCTAGCACTGGGAGTCAAGGGCACCTACCAGTAACCCTTGGTAAGATCAATAGTGGCAAGATACTTATCCCCACCCAGCTGCTGTAGGGCATCATCTGTCCTAGGCATGGGGTAAGCATCTGACTCTGTGTGACTATTTAATTTCCTGTAGCCCACACAGAACCTTGTGCTGCCATCCTTCTTTGGTACCAGCACCACTGGGGAGGCCCAGCAACTGCTAGAATCCTGGATTACCCCTAGTTCCAACATTCCCTGTATCTCCTCCCTCAGAGTCTGTTTGACTCTCTCAGGAACCCTATAAGAGGCCTGCTTAATAGGCTTCTGAGGTCCTATATCCGCATGGTGCTGCACCAGGTGGGTGAACCCTTGTTTCCCAGTGAACATGCCCCAAACACCTGTAAAACTCTTCAGATTTCTTGAACCTGGGTAGGGGATAGCGGCTGGGACAGCACTACCCCTTCCACTGAGGTGTAAAACTGTGCCTCACTGAGGAGATCAGTCAGCAGATCCCCCATCAGACTCCTCCTAGCATCCACTGCAAATACTCAGGCATTTATATCACATTATTGAATGATGAAAATAGCAAACGCTATTTCATCGATCCGAAAATATATAAACCACATAATATCGAACATTCCTTGGGAAAAAATTTGCTATTCCGAAACACATACACACAACACAAGCACACCTAAAAAAACATCAATATACACATATACACTTATAATCCTACAACTAACCCTACACTAAACTATACAGACACTGCTATCTATCCACTTATCTTAACCCAAACCCTAATCCTAAGGTCCATCACTATTGCACACTCACCTAACCCGCGCCCTAACTCATTTAACCCACCCCAACCCTAATTCACCTAACCTGCACCCTAACCCTAACTCACTTAACCCTCCCCTAACCCTAACTCACCTAACTCACGCCCTAATCCTAACAACCACACAATAGCGCACTTACCTGAAGATGACCTATACATTTCCACCACAGCGCTGAAAATAGCAAAGCCACAGAACAGGCCAACCGAATTCTTTCCCTAGGAAAGAATTCGGTGTTATGCAGCTTCGCCATCTCTAATCATATCTAGAGGTCCCTTCACCCTGTGCCCATAGAGCAACTTGAAGGGTGAAAAACCTGTGGATTCCTGGGGCTCCTCTCTGTAAGCAAACAAGAGATGGGGCAAGTATTTGTCCCACTCCCTCTTGAACTGGTCTGTAAATGCCCATAAAATGGTCTTGAGTGTAGAGTTTAACCTCTCAACCAGACCATTAGTCTGGGGGTGGTGGGAGGGGGGGGGATCTTTAGGTGCTTCACCCCACAGCACTCCCACAGACAAGCCAGCAGGTCTGACATGAAATTGGCACCTCTGACAGTCAGTATTTCTTTTGGGAAACCTACCCTGCTGAAATCTCTAAAAAAGCATTTTCCACCTTTTCTGCATTAATGGAGGACAGAGTCACTGCTTCAGGGTATCTGGTAGCATAGTATACTACCACTAAGATATACTTCTTTCCTGTGGAACATAGGGTACTCAGAGGCCCCACAATATCCATGTTACCCTCTGAAATAGCTCCTCAATCAGAGGCAAAGGCATTAAAGGAGCTTTGACCTTGTCCCCTGCATTGCCTACATTTTGGCATTGCTCACAGGTCCTGCAGTACCCTGTTGCATCTCTGGAAAACCAAGGCCAATAAACGTTCTGCATAATATGTATTTTTGTACGCTTTATGCCCATATGACCTGCAAGGGGAATGTCATGGGCTATGGTTAGAAGTGCCAGATGGTAGGCTCTGGGCACTGCCAACTGCTGCATTCTCTCACCATCTAGCCCTCCCTCAGGGATCCACTCTCTATACAGTAACCATTTGTCCTAGTATACAGATTCCCCTTCCCTTGAGAATCAGGTGCCTCACTTGCTACCTCCCTCCGGCCTTGTAATGTACAGTCTGAGAGCTGAGCCTGTCTCAACTCTCTCTTTGTATCCCTTCCCTGCTCCCCTTCCACAGGAAGTCTGGTATTCTCTGACAGCGGTGCCTCACTGTCAGCCTTGGTACTGCTACTTACCTCAGCCACTGCAGTCACTCTGTCCAAGGGAAAATCAGTACCCACAAGCAGCTGTGGCTCACCATCAGTCTCACCACTACAGGGTAGCTCCCTCCCTGATGTAACCACCTCATCAGTCCTGGCTGCATGTGCAGTCTGTCTGGGCCCCCCCCCCAGGCTACCAGACCCACATTTTTGTCTCCAACCCCGGCTGTGTGTAACTGCATGCACACAAGGTACTGTATTATCAAAATCATTCCCTATCAGGACATCTGCAGGGATATCCTCAAACACACCTACTTGCTGGCTTCCTTTTCCACCCTCCAAGTCAAGGGGAACTCTAGCCAAAGGTATTTGGAATGGGGTCCCTCCTAAAGCTCTGACTGGGGTAGACTGCCCAAGCAAGTACTGCTCCTCTTTAACCTTTGCAGGTTTCATAATGGTTAGGTCAGAGGCTGTGTCTCTCTTAGCAGTGGACTGTTTCCCATTTACTAAGATTGGGTATAACCTCTTGTGGTAATTCAGTACCCTTGTTGTCTCTAGACAACTGACTGCTGGCATTCTATCATTTCTACTTACTGGTTATCCCAACCTTTGTTCCCCACCTTGCCTCTGTGGACATCTATATGCTACATGGCCCCACTGGTTGCATTTAAAAGATTTAACCCTTGGTCCTAGATGTGTACCTGGACTAGTGGCTTTCCCTGCTACTGGCAAACTCTGTTGGGGCAGTTTAGGCTGCCCACCATGGATTCCCTTAGACCCATGAGCAACACTGGGTATCCCTTTCCTGTGCAGTGATGCCCTACTTGCTAGTAATAGGTCTCCCTTTTTCCCAAATTCATCTGCTGTATTACATTCCATATTTTCTAACCAGATTCCCTAGTTCTCAGGCAAAGTTTTAAGGGCTTGTTCCCTTACCAAAAGGTCTGCCAGCCATTCAAAAATGATGACCTGACACCCACTTACCCTTCTACGAAAATAAGTACTTAACTCAGCAATATGTTCACACACACTTTCATCTGCCTTGCATCTATGTTCATGAAACTTTTTCCTATAAGCTTCAGGTGTTAACTTAAAACACTCTAAAAGAGAGTTTTTAACAATATTATAATTAAGCAATCAGTATCAGACAATTTAGAAATAGCAGTTACAGCTTTACCATGGAGTAAGGGGGTCAGAAGCCATAGCCAGAGCCCGTGGTCAACATTATACTGTTTGCATACCCTTTCAAACATATGAATGAAACTTATCAAAATTATCCCCTTCTGTAAATTGTGGAAGAAATTTACTGACCTTTGTTGCTTCTGGGGTTTGGTTACTCCCTTCCCCATAACCTCCATGACCCACGTGAAGAGTCAGCATCTCCTTCTCATGATGCCTCTGCCTCTCATTCTCTTCAGCTTCCAGTCACAGTTTCTCATTTTCCTCAGCCTCTGGATGGCTCAGTCTCCTTGCTGCTTCTATTTTCAAATGCTTGGCTTCCTGTTCAAGTGGCTTTAACTCCAGATGGATTTTTAACTCCTCTGTGGAATAGTTGAACTGTCCATTTTCTGAGAGTTGTACATCTCCAAGGCCAGCCTGGTTGTCCTCCTGATTGCTGGACTGTGATGCAGCTGTGCCCAAGGATGCAATAATTTCTGCTTTAGTGAGGTTGGCATGCACCAGTCCTTTAGCCTGACACATCTCAGCCAACTAGCTCCTTGTTAGCTTGCCATACTCCTCTGCTGACATCCTTGCCTGCTCCCCCTGACTAACTAAGCTAACAAAAAATAAAATAATTGTGATATGAACCTCTGAATGTTCACTGTGTGGCTGATTCACAGTACAAACACCCTCCTTAGTGACCACTGTTCACAGGCTACAGGAATTCAATATACATACAACTGAATCCTAATATGTGGATATCCCACCACTGTAAACAAATGAAAATGTGATGTGGATATCCCAGCACTGCTCACCAATTAATATGTGATGCCCTGCCACTGGCAACAGTAATCAAGGAGCCTCAATCCTCACCACTGACAACAGTGTGGAACATACACACTGGGAGGATGACAAGTACACACACAGTAAACTGCAATTTCCTTTAAAAGCATGCAGAGACCACAGTTAGTCTGGGGCTGATTTCTCCATCTTTCCAAGATCCCATATAAGGCTCCTCACTGGCACAGCTATAGAGTTGAAATCTCAATTGCACGGCCAAACCAAGACCTCCAGCACCCTTTCTGTCCAACCAGTGCTTTGTGTCCCTGCCCAAGTAGCTGACACACACACTGTTTGAGATTTGATTTATGTACACACACACACACACACACACACACACACACACACACACACACACACACACACACACACACACACACACACACACACACACTCACACATACACGCACACACTCACACACACACACACACACACACACACACACACACACACGCACACACGCACACACATGCACACACACACACACACACACACACACACACACACACACACACACACACACACACACACACACACACACACACCTGGGAAAGGCCGGCACATGTTTACTAGCTATGCCCCCTTTTGCCCAGACTATAAGGTAGTTATTACTGCCACTAGCCAACTCTTTATTAGCTACTTTAAGCCCCTTAACAAAGGATGTCCAATCTTACTATGTAATGTTATTATTAATCCAAATGGTAGTTTGACCAAGAGCAAGGCTATTAGGAGTGGCCTGCACAGTGTCACCAAATAGATATGCAAGTACTTTAAGAGCTTAAATATGTCTTACAAATATCAACCAGAAAGACAGGTTTAAATATATTTAATAATAAATAATAAAAGAACAAGACAATACTAAATATGTATTCACAGTGACTTCAGAGTTCACAATCACAGGAAATATTGAAAACAACATTGCAGGACAGTCTCACATAAATACAGAAAACATCTAAGCTATACTTCACTATATTCCTAACTGAATCTGAGAGAAATTACTGTACCCTAGTTAGCTTACTTACAGCAAGGCAAGTGCAGATGTGGTGAGTGGGTTTTCTCAGCTGATGCTGCCAGGTCAAAGACAAAATATAAAATACACAGTCTCTCTCAGAAACTTCTTAAACTAATATCAACTATTACTGCTTGGGTAGCTGGCAGGATGACATCACTTTTTGTCACCTGACTTTAGTTCCCAAGCTAAACCCCTATTGCTAGAAACTACCAGCATGTAACATCTCCCTGTGAAAACACATAAACAAGGACTTATCTTACATCTATGGCAAATGGTGGAAATCATAAAACAATTCACATTCCTCCACACTTAAAGACAATACAAAAACTTATAGTTCTAGACATTGTGTCTGTTACTGCAATAAAACTGAGAGAAAACATATTTTGTTTATGGCCCAGCTATAAAGTAACAACCTCAACCATTCTTTTGAAGTTCTGCAAGTTAATCTCCTGTGTTTCAGCCTCCCCTGTTAAACAATTACAATAGTGTATAAAACATCTCTTCAGCACACATCTATACAATATGACATACAGTTCTAATACATTTATAACACAGGCATGTAAATCATATTAATATTCACAAATGACATATAATTATTTACAAAATTCCAGATAGCTGGGCTGGCAGTATTTTCTTTTCTGAAACATATAGTCATTCAATCATTCATGTGTTCATTCGTTGTTTTTTTTTATGTAATACTAAATCCTTCTAATTCAAGACTGCATGGGAGTCAGAGTGTGTCCTGGCAGTCAGTCACACAACACAATACAGTGAAACTAACTCTGAACTGCTGGATAAGATATCAGTCTATCAAAAGGATACACACACATACACAAACCTTGCAACACACTCACACCTATTTGTAAGTTGGAGGATCACCAGTTTACCTACAGCATGTCTACAGGTCTGAATGGAAAGTGTGCACCCCACAGAAATGAAAAAGAAATCCTGGCAGACAGAGAGAGAACATGCAGAAGGTGCCCCTAAAGAGAAGAAAAACAGACTACCAAGTACTGTGAGACAGAAATGCTAACCTCTGCATCACTGAACTAACAGTCAGGAATAGCATATACATTTCAACATATTATAAGGCAAATTGCCAAGGTGCTGTGAGTTGATGCATGCAGACAAGGTTTCAAAAATTAAATAAATGTTGAAACTGTAATAATAACTATGTGAAGCAAGTAATGAAGAAGCATATACATGGGTATTATGCCTTGGTGGAAGGTAAGTACTAGATCAAATGTGATAATGCTGAAATTCAGCAGAACTGCCACTGCCCTTTAATAAGCCAAACTGGAAGCAAAGCTCTCTCCACCCAAGATTGTGCTAGATAGTCAAGAGGAGAAGGTTAACACCCGCACTACACCTCAAGCAACACATAGCCTTTCTAAACTCACACCACCAACACCCACACATAGCAACACTAAACCCTCATATGCAGAGGCTCTTAACAGTAACCTGCCCAAGCAACAAGGACCTCCGAAGCTTTAGCACAAACAAACACCAATCGCAACCAAAGTGTCACATAGCTCACAACACCAGTGTGCCACCCAACAACAGCTCCTAAGGCAAGACAACATACCCAACACTTTAGTCATAGGTGACTCTATAGTCAGGCACTCTGATGTCCCACTCTCCAGGCTGAACAGAGAAAATTACAGTCAGCTGACTGTCAGGTGCCCGGATCTGCCACATAACGCATGCACTCAAGTCAGTCCACAACAAGTACAAATATGATTCTGTCATTGTACATGTTGGAGTGAATGACTTGAGACATACCTCCTGGAACTACATGAAAAGAGACATGGAAGAGCTCTTGGATCATGTGGCCCAGGCAGTTATGACCCTAGCTGTGAGTAGCATCCTACCTTTGCCTAGAATGATTCACTTCAACAATTGGCTAAGCTTCTGGTGTCATTCAAAGGGGATCCAGTATCTGTCTGACTGGGATGACATGGTCGACAGACCACGATGCTTTGCCAGAGATGGACTGCACTTGTCGCCCCTGGGACTCAGGTTACTGGCTAAGGCTCTTGCCACCTCATAGTGCCTTTTTAGGCAAAGTTCAAAGGACAAAACCACCACCGTAACAGGTACAAGCATGTAAAATCTGAAGGTAATGCTACTCAATACTAGAAGTCTAAACCTCAAAATGCACTCTCTCAAGGCACTCCTAAAAATGGAGAACATCGATATTTGCGCAGCAACTGAGACCTGGCTCAAGGCTCCAGAGAGCACTCCTACAATACCAAGCTACAACTCTTACCACATGTTTCTGCCACCAAACCAGGACTGAAGCACTAAAGGTGGAGGAGTGTCCATACTCACCAAGGATATTCACACCACCAGGCTAATTGCCCAACACAATGCGTCTAAAATTCTCCCGGTGCAACGAACACCAGGTAAGACTGCAATCCAAATTGTAGCTTGCAACAGATCCACCACCATGCCCCAAGATTCTCACTACACCTTTCTAAACATATTGGAAAATATTAAGATACAACCAAACACCCTAATACTGGGTGATTTCAACTACCCTGCCATTAACTGGGAAAACTACTCATGTACCAATACCTTTGCCCAATGGTTCTTGGAATTCATAAATTCCAATGCCCTGGATCAACTAATCCATAGTCCCACCAGGGACTCCAATATCCTAGACCTGGTTATTACCAACATGGGAAATCGATGCTGCACACCTATGGTCACCCCATCATTGGTCATATCTGACCATAAGCTAATCACCCTTGACATCCACATCCCTCCACCACCCTCCAGTAAGGAAACCTCTGTAAACAACTTTTCCAAAGCCAACTTCATGCTACTCAAGTCAGAAGTGACAAACGTCATGACACCCATGCAGACAGGAACTGAAAGCTCGACTGCTGAATTCTACACTAAGGCACTGTATGAGCACATCCACTCTTGCATAAATCATGCCATCCCAAATAGAACCAAGATGCTCTCCTCCAAAATAAGGAAGCCAATCTGGTGGTCCCCTTCAACAAACAAACTTTACAACAAAAAGAAGAAACTGTTGCAAAAAAGAGGAAAATCCCAGGATGAAAAAAACTCCCTTATCAGCTTCAGTAGGAAGCTAAGATCCCTCATAAAATCCTCCAAAGCTAGTTACAAAAATAAAATTGCCAAAGATTCCAAAGAAAACCACAAGGCACTTTATAGCTATGTCAAGAATCTAAATGGCAATGCTCAGATCTGGTCTGAGCTACAGCAGAATGGCATTAAATATACTGATCGCAAGGATATTGCCAATATCTTGGCAGCTCGATTCAGTGCCAACTTCACCCCCTCTCTCACCCCCTAAAGGGTCTATCTGAATACCGAAATATTGCCAAATTCTGGTAATAATGGCCACACAGGTAAAAACTGCACTCTCCAAAGCTAAGAATACAGCATCCATGGGACCAGATGACATCCCGGGCTGTGTACTACACGAACTACAAAATGAACTGGCACCTCAACTTATTGCCATGTTTAGTCATAGCCTCACCTCATGCTTTGTGCCCACTGAGTGGTGCACAGCTACAGTTATCCTACTACACAAGGGGGAATCCACCTTGGATCCTGGGAACTACTGCCCCATTAGTCTGAAGAGCCTGATCTGCAAGGCCATGGAACGTATTATCATGCAACTTATAATCAAAGACATTGTCAACCTTCAAACACTGGACCCCACCCAGTTTGGGTTCGTGAAGGGCCAATCGTATCTCCTGAACCTGACTGACTTCCTCGAATCAGTCTCCACAGCTGTGGACGAGGGTAAGGTGGTCCACACAGCTTATCTGGACCTCACTAAGACCTTCGACACCATCCCCCATTCTGGAATAATAGATAAACTTACTAAGCTGGGCATTAATCCCTATGTCACTCGATGGATTGCCAACTGGCTTACTGACAGAACCCACATTGTAAAAGTAGCCAACTCTAAATCCATCTCCAGACAAGTGACAAGTGGAGTACCTCAGGGTTCAGTCCTGGTACCACTCTTGTTTGGCATCTACTTCTCTGAAGTACAGGCCAACACTAAGGGACTCTGGCTAACAAAGCTCACAGATGACTGCAAACTGGGAGCCATTATTGAATCCCCAAATTATATGGATATTCTACAAAAGGGCCTTACAGAAACATATGCTTGGTGCCAGAACCATGGGCTCAAGTTCAATGCCAAGAAATGTATAACTATCCCCTTTGGGAAAAACCATGTACCCGTGAATTACCACATAGGTGGCAGTACACTAAACACCGAAAGTGTGATAAGAGACTTAGGGATACAGGTGGACAGTGGTCTCACCTTCGATAACCACATTGCCACAATAGTCAGGAAATCCTTCTATGTGGCACACCTCATCACTAAGGGCTTTTCATCCAGAAAAAAGGAGGTCATTGTCCCACTGTACTCATCCCTCATTAGACCCAATATATAATACAGTGCCCCATTTGGTATGTACCTCTCAAGACACTGCAACAAATGGAAAGGCCACAGAAATACCTCACTAAAAGAATCACAGGCCTAAAGCAGATGCCCTATGCTGATCGTCTAAAACTCCAGCTATACTCTGTCACATATCGTCTACTCAAAGGCGATCTCTGCTTAACATACAAGGCCATGTCAAACCCAGAGCTGTTGGATATGCTACACTTAAAGAAATCCCAATCCCTCAGAGCCACACCCTCCAGAGATTTAAACCTTGTCATTGCAATGAACAAAACATGCTGGAGGGATAGGCTCCTGACCCAGAGACTCCCCAGACTCTGGAATAGACTGCCCATACATGTCAAGCAGAGCGCTCTTTGGTCCTCTTCAAAAGGAACCTTGATGATTGGATGGGAGATAGGAAATTCACTCTGGGGATCATGTCAGTAGCTCTGCTAGACAGAGGTCCAGGGAAGTAAATATTGTGGGAAGAAATAGCCAGGGAATTGTTACGGCTAGGCTTATATAGGTCCTAGGGCCAATAGCCTAGTGGGTCTATATTACAACTGCAAAACCTCACTTACATGAATACAGAAACGTCAACACATATTGAGCAAACTGTGAAAACACCGAACGTCCTAAACCACGAAATTCAAAATGTCGAATCGTCATAGTTGGCCAACTGCACCAACCGCTACATACTACCTACCCAAACAAAATAAATAATCCACATACATAACAAAACCCTACTTCTAACCCTACAGTAAAGCTTGCATATATTACTATGTATGCACTTAGGGTCTATGTTATAACAGCAAATGATCAAAAGATCGAACACTGTTATATCAACCACAAACGAACGAAAACAAAAAAGAACGAACAGCCAGAACAGCAAATTTTTTCCCAGGGAAAGAATTTGCTGTTCCCAAAAAAAAAAAAAAAAAAAAAAAAAAACAAACTAAACACTATTTTAAGCGGGGAGTTCTGCCACCCATACCCCCCTACTTAAATATACCAACTCCGAAATCACACTACAGTGCCAAAAACGGCAAAGTGATGGAAGCGCCAAGTGACTTCTTTCCCAGGGCAAGAATTCGCTTAAAAGCCGCTTCATCATTTTGCGTTTTCAACATTTACAGTTCGACCAAGACACATTCGACAGAATGCATCTTCGGTCTTCTGACAGGAACCTTCCACTTACCTTAACCCGTACCCTAACCCTAAGGTCTGCAACTATTGCACACTTACCTTAAGGAGCTATACCAGAGAAGGGCCAACTATGAGGATTTGACATTTTGAATTTCGCGCTTCAGGACGTTCAGTGTTTTTGTGGTTCGCTGAATACTTGTCGAAATTTCTGGATTCGCATAAGTGGAGTTTAGCGGTTGTAATAGGGAACCTAGCCTAGTACCAACCTATGAACCTATGAACCTATAATGTAGCCACTATGGGCCTGATTCCAAAACAGTTGCTTTCAGTATAAATGACTTACTTCACTGTAAGGCCTAGCTATAAACAAGCTTACACCGGGGGCAGGTTCCAAAAGATTTGCTTTTAGCATAAGTGACTTACTCCGCTGTAAGCCCTGTCTATAAAGAGGTTTACAGCAGGGGCTAAGTTCCAAAGGTCCAGCTCTCAACATAAATGTTCACTTACACTAACAGCAAGTTTTTTGAAATTTGGCCGTATAAGTCATCAAAGTTTACCTGATAGCAGTACACTGGTCAAGTCGAATTCATTGAAAGATGTAGACAAAAACTGGTTAGTGAGATGGACAAGTCTTCAAAACAAATTTCAGTTATTAACTGGAACCATGGGCTGAAGATGCAAACTTTAATTATCAAAATAGTTGTAAGCACTTTCATACACTAAGGAGCTCTATCAGGCAACATATGAAATATGTACTCACTGAAATTGCATGTAAAAGAACTTTATTTTTTTTTTTCGAGGGGGGGCAAGATCTCTGCACCTCCCAGTGCTGAAGTTTGCTCTCAGCTTCCTTGCTTATATATACCAACACCACAATTGCACAACATCAAGGAAAAGAGAAAACACCTTGGAATGGTGAAATGTGGCTTATCTAACTAGGATGTCACAGTAAGCAGTGGCAATGTATAGATATATAAAAAAATCCAAACACAGAAGTTTTGATGAGTTTGATTCATCCAGTGTACTGTTGGGGATTCTGGCTTCATTGACATCATAACAATGGAATATCGTTTAATTAGGGAGAGGAATTGGGGCAATAACAATGAGAAAAGTAATTTTAGTTGAAATGTGCACAGATGTAACTGATGGAGTAGGAGATGGAATGTTATTTAATGAGGCCCAGGTGACAGTGATGTGGAGATACAACTGAGGGAATCAGAATGGAATGTTAGATAAGGCATCTGGGAGATCAAAGGTTAAGCGCAAAGACAGGTGTAAGGTTAAGTTGAATGAATAGAACTTGAAAGAAATGCTGGATATTATTAATAAAGAATTCTAGTTTGATTTATAAGGTACATTACCTGGACCTCTGCAAATCTCAGTAAAGAATGTTGACTCATAACAAAACAATTAGATCAAGTTTTATTGCCTCAGTATCACTATCTTTTGTGAAACATTCTTTTACCTTGATATTTCTGAGGTGTGTGATTATCTTCTCATTTCCGCAGTACAATTACACTTCCTGCATTTTAAATGTGCTGCTCAGATGTCAGCACAATTGGGACAATTTTCTATTTTTTAAACTGAGTAGCTAAATGGATCATTTGGTGTGGTAATTGCAGTTTAGTTAAGCTGAAAAGATCATTTTTCGTCAATAAAAAAGCACATGTGATGGGTTATATTGTGCAAATAATATCCTACGCTATTTCTTGAACTAATGGTATTAAACAATCATTAACACCTTTGACATGTTTAAAATGTGATTTCATATAGAGAATCCAAAAGATTCTGTAGCTATATAGGTGCTTATTTTACATGGTTTTTGCAGCATCATAAAAAGTACTTTTCAGATGCAGATTACATAAGTCAACTAAATGTATACATTTCTTCACAAAATGTATATGATTTTGCATTCTTCAGGTCATTATCAAGATTTTATTGGTACTTACCTTCACTGGAAATGTCTCTGTATGCGCATCTGTATCTGTTCAAGCAAACACAACTTCTGCATCTGTGTTAAATAATGTGCCAGAGCTGCTGGATAATCGCACATTTTTCGCTTTGAACATCATGCAACCATGTAAGTGGAGTATTTCTTGTTATGTTGAAACAACTGTATATCACTAACCATAGCTTCCATTTCTTCTTCTTCTGCTGCTGCTAGCTGGATTATCTCTTCTTTTACAGCACTTCCTTTTCAGTTACCTTCTAATTCATCTACTTTTTCTTGATATTGACTGCAAAGCCTAGATAATGATGTGATAACAAGAAATATCTTACTAACATTGACATTGTTTCAGAGAACCAGTTGTTAACAGTGCTTTCTTTTTATTGCTATGTAAATTTGTGGCTTGAATCTTCAGGCACTTTGAATCTTCATACGGTTACCAACAGGAAAAGAAAGTATAAGTCAGTTTTAGGAAATAGGAAGCCATTTTTCAGCAGTCTGATTAGCAGTTAGCTATGCATTAGAAAACTTTCATTATCTTCTGATGGAGGCTAATTCAACAGTAGTCACAACAGGCTCATAAACACAGAAAGACACTCCAGGGATGTGCGCTATGCAATTCTAATACATGATTAATAGATGTGTTATGTAATCTTCCACTGAGTTTATATCACCCTTCTGAGCATGCACTAGATTTCTTTACTATGTTTTCTATTATGCCTTATTGTTTGCTTACTTTTGCTGGAAGAGCCCAACAGGTAGTGCTATAAATCTGCAGTATGTATTGGCACATGGAAGTGATGGCCCACAGAAGTCATTTGTCTTTTGTCAAAGATGAGAACGTACATCCTTATTGTTACTATGGACTCTTAAGCAAGGCTATGATTAGGTTGTTAACAAAAGGAAACAAATTTGCAAAAGAAAATTACTTAGTAAAACTTAATAACCTATGTTCAAATCAGTGTATTAACAACAACAGACACAAGTCCAACTAATGCAGCAGTGTTGAATAGTCAAGCTATGTACTGTGTATGGGGATGTCCTTTCTCACGTGCAACAATATTGACGTTTATTGCATTAAATTTGTGTGTGCATGGGTAAACCCCTTACATGATGATGTGGGTTGCCTACCATCACCTATGCAAAAAACTCTTTTTTTTTTAATTCTATGAATTATATTTCAAAGTGGCTACTTTTAATCTAAAACATCATTCACATTACTGCCCATGCACTGCTGCTGCTGCAGTCTTTTCTATCCCTTGCTCTCCACCAATGTTCTTGTTGAAAGGGGACAAAACAGAACATGTAGTAATCATAGTAAGCTGCAAGCCTTTTCTTTAAACCTAAATGATTAGTTCCTTACTGCACTATACTGGCACAGTCACATCTGTGTCCACATCTTTATGTATCTGTTTTGTTGTGTGTTGTATAACTGTGTAAGCAAATAAAACACAATACTGGGAACTGTGGTTCTCTAGTGGCAAGTTATGGATAATGTAAATTCATCTGAGGTACACATTTTGACACAAATACAGCAAAATGTTAAATATGGAAGTTGATATGGCTCTAAAGAGGTACAGTTTGAATTAAGAATCATGCCTTGTTGTGCTACTGAACACGCTGGCCCAAGTTTGCTGTGGAATTGGACTGTACATATCATTCAGACTTAAGTAACTAAATCTGCTTCATATTCTTAGT
>NC_056744.1:1534310573-1534338073 GCF_019279795.1 Protopterus annectens
ATTAACTAATATTTTACTGTCTTGTTTTCATTAACTGTTATCTCATTACAATTCTATGTATGTTTATTTACTATTCTCTTTATATACATCCACTATTCTATGTACGTACATTTATTTTTTGATTTACTGTCATATCATTACTAGTCTACGTATTTATGTAGTTTATTATATAAATCTTGTGAAACTGCATTCTACTCATTCTGTTAAATGCAGCATTCTTCCCCAGCCTCCACTGAAAATGGGTCTTGTGCCCAGTGGGACTTTCCTGGTAAACAAAAACAATAAATAAATAAATCCAGACTGTTTACTAGAAGGTCTGGGACACATTGTAAAAGCAGCATTCACTGGAGAAGAAACTGATGCTAGGAATGACTAAAGGCAAAAAAGAAGAAAGGAACAGCAGAGGCTATGATGCATAGACAGCATTACAGAAATAATGAATATGAATTTGTAGAAACCTTAAAACAGTTGCTAATAGGCTTCATGTGCTAGGGGTCCTTGAGGATAAAAAAAGAGTCAGACTCAGTTAAATGACTAAACAACAACAAATACAGCAGGCAAGAGGACAGAGTGACAATGACATGCAGGGTGAGAGGACAAAACTTATTAGCAGCTCATAGCCTTGCCGTACCTGTTCTGCATTTCCAGATCCAAAACAGGAAATAAACAATCCTTTCTTTGTTTCATCAGGCATTTGTGCAGAAATAGAGGGCCACTGAACCCACAAAAGAAAAAAAAACTAGGGAATATTTTGCTGGCAAAAGTGGATCTGTTTCTTCAAAAACTCCTGTCAAAAGGAAACAAAAACTTACACTTATGTGTTTTCCTATTTCATTTATCCTGGTCAAGAGTAATTTATTGGACATAGCTCAGGGTTTAGTGGAGCCTCTTGCCACCTTCCTGTATGGCTGTTTCTGATTAAAGAAAAGTTATTCTTCATTTTCTGAAGAGATTCAATAGTATGAACCCCAAAAATTATTCTGAAAGTACAGATTATGGGGGAATTCAACAATGCCTACATGGACCTTTTTTCCATGTAGGCATAGTGGCATGGAGCTTACATGGAAGTAAGCTGCCATGCGATCCAGTAAATAGAGCAGAGGTGCATGCATGAGCATGTGAACACAGAAGTGTCTGTAGCATGAAGATTAGGGTGTTTGAGTGATCCAGCAAGCAGAATGGCAGTCCTGCAGACCCCGTGTCAGTGTCTAAAGTGTACACAGAAAAATTCTGTGTACATGACAAAAAAACAGAAAAAGGTCTGTAAAAGCCCAGGTAGAAGCATAGAAATGTCATGGCAGACACAGAAATGTGGAAAACTATATGGCCTGTGTGTCCAAACCCTAATGGAAAATAATTTAAAATGAACATTTTTTTAATACCCATATTATGTTTGCATGCCATGCAGCAATGCACAAACATGCCATTATGGAAAAAGAAATAAAAAGTGTAAAAAGGAAGAAAAATACATATGTGACAATAATGCATTATAAGACCTTGCATGGAGTACGTTCAATGGTAGAGTGCTGTGGTTGCTAAGGAGACAGGGCGTGGAATAGTGCAGTTTCCAGGTATTAAGTATGGATCTATATGCAAATGAGCTGGGTTTACTGAACAGCAGAAATGGGTATCAGTGTCTGCAGATCCCATCCATGTAGGGCCACAACTGTGTGGGTGTACACAGAAGCGATAACTGACAGCAAAAGGGGGTGTGTCTGCATCAGTTTAAGCTCATTGGAGCTCAGCCACACCTGTTTGCACTCTGCTGAGCTGAGGAGGGGTGTGTGTCCAGGGCTGCTAAGCACAGTTTACCCTCGGGGCACATGTTTGAGCATGTTTACGCACCGTGCCGCAGTACTTAGCAGTGGAAAAAAATTGGCTGGGAAAGCCAATTATATATAAATTACTGATGACTCCTGTACCACTGAAACTGGGCCATTAAAACAATTAATGATGTATTTGGCAGGTGGAATGCATCATAGGCAGCCAATCACTGAAGCTGCACCTACAGCAGAGCACTATAAAGGTTGCATACATCCTACAATCTGATTTCACCCCATACTCTGTACCAGTGGAGTATAAACATGACATTTTTAACAAAAGCAATGCTAGGGGCTGCTGCAGCTCTGCTACATCTGTATGTGCTAGATGCTGAGGTCACTGCAGATGATGCTGACAATAGGCCTAGACTGAGAAGGAAAAGAGTGTTCAGGCCCAGGGTAACCTTCCAGAAGCTACATGAGCTGGAGATCATAGAGCGCTAGAGGATGGACAGGGACATACTATATGAACACTCTGGGCTCTGTCGCCCTCAACTCAGACCCAGAGCCAACAGAGGGGAACACATCCTAGTGGAAACAAGGGTATGCGTAGCCCTCCCTTAGGATACTAGTTACAGGTAATTTCCAAAGAACAACTGGGGATATGATGGGGGTTTCACAGGCATCAGCATCCAGGGTACTCCACCAGTTCCTGGATGCCATTCTAACATATGCCAGTGAGCACATTTATTTACTCCACACCCCTGAGGAGAGGCCTAGCAGTATGAGACTCTTCTACCATGTAGCACACTACTGGGAGGCACTGGGTGCCATAGACTGTACTCATGTACACACCAAAGCACCACCTGGTGTGGAGGGTAGAGTCTCTGTCAACTGCAAAGGGTATCACTTCATCAACTGCCAGGTTGTGTTCAATACCCAGGGCATTATTTTGAATGTGTGTGCTGGCACCCTTTGCAGTTATCATGACTCCCTTATCTGGCATGCATCACAGCTGTACCAGATGTTTGCTAGGGGGGACATCCCATATGACTATCTACTGGGGGATGCTGGCTATGCACTGGAACCATGGATGATGACTCCCATCAGAAATGCACACACACCCACAGAGGACTGCCATAATGAGGCTAACACAAACTAGGAACATCATAGAGCATGTGTTTGGGCTGCTCAAGTCATGGTTCTGGTGCCTCAACATATCTGGTGGGGCCCTGCATTACTCTCCAGCCACATGTGCACAGATGTTCACAGTGTGTGCCATGCTACACAATATGATCCTGTGGAAGCAGCTGGGGCAAGATCAGCAAAAGGAAGGTATACACAGCCCCCATCACTGCTTAGGTCCCCACACCCACATCCATAGGGGGACTCAGAGGAGGAACCCCATGAGGTGCTCCCTATAGGTAGACGTAGGCATGCCCAGCATGCCCTTGCCTTGGCCAAGAGATAGCACATAGCACATGCACTGACAACCTAGGGCCTTGGGACTGACACATCAATCCAACTCACATACATATATTAAAATTGATGCCTCACTGTACCTCACCATGTATCAGCTGTGTACTGCATGCAATAGACAGAGTCAGCCCTGAAACACATGTCTGTCAACCACAGCATTTGTAAGGTAAGTCACTCTCCTATAAAATACATGTATGGAGTATTAAACTATGGTGCATATGTATGGACCTGCTGGATGTATGCAAGGGAATAGTCTGGGCTACTGGGCAACTTGCAGAGATCTAACAGCCACTTGGGACAACAGGTACTCTGTCCAATACTGAGTGCCCCATAATATTCATTAAGCCACGTGACTGGAAACTCCACTGCATTGTGGAAGGGGAAATGCCAAACAGTGGGGTCATAGGAGAGACACATGACTGTCAATGCCAGAGTCCCCTAGACTCCTCACATCTGTGTTCCCATACAACTGCAGTAACATTTCCAGGGCTGTGACATACAACTGGGCCACATATTTTACCCACAAAATGAAGGAGTCAGTGTATGTGTCTATACAGTTGGTAGTGTGAGGTATTAAGCCTCTCTCCCTGGTGGCTGGTGTGGCTCACTGGGCTAAGGACATTTGCATAGGTGATAATGTTGATGGTTCAAAGCTGGTGACATCTAGAGGGCCAAACCTACAGACAGACATTATACATGCTTTGAATAACCTAGAAGGTGGCTAGTATAACAGCAGGTTGCAACAGGTCATCAGAATGTAAAGGCCATCACTTAAGTCACTCAGTAGTTACAACACTTCAGTGCCTATATTTTACAGTATAGTACCAGAAAAAACACAACTGTATGAGGAACAGAGCAGACATATGGGGCTATAGACCAGACATTCTGCAAAAACAGGTACAGGGAGAAGTCTGAAAACTGTCACCCTGTAAGTTCATAGGTTCATAGGTATGTACTAGGTTAGTAGCCCTGGAGCCTTTACAAGCCTAGCCCATAGGATTACCCTGGCATTGTGCCACCCGACCTTATAGAGTAGAGCCACTGGAGTGATCCCCGGGGTGAATTTTCTATTTCCCATCCACTCATCAAGATTTCTCTTGAAGAGGGACAGTGAGGTACTCTGTTTGACATCTATGGGAAGTCCTGGGTTATGAACCTGTCCCTCCAGCATGTTCTGCTGATTGTGGTAATGAGGTTGAGGTCTCTGGAGCATGTGGTGTGGAGGTATTGGGATTTCATTAGATGTAGCATTTCTAACAGAGCTGAGTCAAACATGGCTTTGTAAGTCAAGCAGAAATCGCCTCTAAGTAGGCGATATGAGAGAGAGAATAGTTGGAGGTTTTTGAGTCTGTCCATATTGGACAAGTGTTTAAGGCCTAGGATCCTCTTTGTGAGGTACTTTTGTGGTCTCTCCTGTTGCTGCAGGTGACTAGTGAGGTACATGCCAAATGGGGCATTGTACTCTATGATTGGCCTAATGAGGGAAGGGTAGAGGGAGACAATGACCTCTTTCTTCCTGGATACAAAACCCTTAGTAATGAAATGTGCCACATAGAAGGACTTTCTTACCACAGTAGCAATGTGGTGGTCAAAAGAGAGGTTGCTGTCAACCTGTGTCCCCAGATCTCTTATAATGCCTTCTCTGTTCAGGGGGCTACCATCGATGTGGTAATTCATTGGAACTGGGTTTTTCCCAAAGGGGATGATGACACATTTTTTGGCATTGAGCTTAAGGCCATCATAATGACACCAGTCACTGGTCTCAGTGAAGCCATTTTATAGGATGTCAACATCACTTGGGGAGTTAATAATAGCTCCCAATATGCAGTAGTCTGCGAACTTTGTCAGCCAGAGTCCCTTCATGTTGGCCTGGACTTCAGAGAAGTAGATACCAAACAGAAGAGGACCCAGGACTGAACCCTGTGGGACTCCACTCGTATCTGGCCAGCAGTCTGACCTTGAGTCACACTGTGTGTTCTATCTGTGAGCCAGTTTGCAACCCACCTAGTGATATAGGGGTTGATGCCTAGCTTAGTGAGTTTTTCTATGATTTCTATGATTCCTGAGAGGGGAATGGTATCAGAGGCCTTGGCCAGATCAAGGTAGGCTGTATGAACTACCTTGCCTTCATCCACAACTCTGGTGACTGACTCAAAGAAGTATACCAGGTTGAGCAGGCATGATCTACCCTTCACTAAACCAAACTGCATTGTATCCAGAGTGTGTAGATTCCCTATATCCTTGTTTATTAGGTCCATAACTATGCGTTCCATACTTTTGCATATCAGACTAGTCAGGCTAATGGGGTGATAGTTCCCAGGGTCTGTAGTCACTCCTCCTTTGTGGAGAGGGATGACTGTAGCAGTGCGCCATTTGGTAGGGACAAAGCCTGAGGTGAAGCTGTGATTGAACAGGGCACACAGGTGAAGTGTCAGTTCACTCTGTAGTTCATGTAGAACACAGCCAGAGATATTGTCATGTCCCATAGAAGCTGTATTATTGGCCTTGGACAGTGCTGTTTTAACCTGTGCAGCAGTAATACTGGGTGCCTGGCAATCTTCTGGTATTTTGATTGGGCCTTTGGGGGGGAGAGAGGGGTATAGTTGGCACTAAATCTGTTGGCCAATATATTGGCAATATATGTTGGCTTGGTATAGGAGGTACCATTGTGCAGTAGCTCAGAGCAAATCTAGGTATTGCCATAGAGATTCTTTACATAACTATAGAAGGTATTCCGGTTGTATTTACTATCTTCTGCAATTCTGTTTTCATAGCTAGCTTTAGGGGATTTGATGAGGGATCTCAACTTTTTCTTGAGGCTGATAAGGGAGTTTTTCCAGTCTTGGGACTTCACCTTATTCCACATTAGTTTCCTCCTTCTGTTATAGAGTTTGTTTATGGCGGGGGACCACCAGATTTGATTCCTTTTTTTTTTTTTTGGAGGAGATCATCTTGGTTCTATTGGGTATGGTGAGATCCATGCATTTATGTATGTGTTCATACAGTGCATTGGTGCATGATTCAGCGGTCATGCAACTATTTTCCATTTGCATGGGTGCCGTGAATTTAGCCACCTCTGTTTTTAGGAGCCCAAAATTAGCTTTGGAGAAGTTTTTCATGGTGGTTAGCTTTGTGGGGGTGGGAGGGATGTGGATTTCCAAGGTGATTAGTTGTGGTCAGGATCTAACCCGGGAGGAGGTGACTATTGGTGTAGAGCAATGGTCGCCCATGTTAGTAATGACCAGGTCAAGGATGTTGCTACCTCTAGTGGGGGTAAAAACGAGCTGGTCCAGAGCATTGGAATTAATGAATTCCAGGAAAAGTTGGGCAAGTGTATTGGTACATGAGTAGTCTTCCCAGTTAATGGAGGGGTAGTTGAAGTCTCCCAGTATGAGAGTGTTAGGTTAGACCCTAATATTCTCCAAGGTGCTTAGGAACATGGAGTGTGAGTCTTGGGACATGGTTGGGGACATCCTGAATTGCTGTCTTACCCAGTGTTAGATGCACCTGAAGTATCTCTGATGCATTTTGGTGGGCTACCAGTCTGGAGGTGTGCACATCCTTTATAAATATGGAAACACCACCGCATTTGGGGCTTCAGTCCAAGTTCTGGGTGTGGTGTTACAGCATGTACCCCAGTCACATCAAAGCTCTCAAACTCTTACAGCAACAAATATGGCCAAGTCCATGAATATCAGTGGGACACAGGCCCAAAAATATAGACAAGTGTTAAATATTGCACTTACAAATATACAGAATTGATAGAATAACAGGTCTTGCATTACCATGAATCTCCTGCAGTGTCTGCAGTCTGAATCTCAAATGTCTGTCATTATTTTCTAACATCAGTCTTTAATGATTTGCCACTAATGTGTAAGAAAACCACAATGTTATGCAACACAGATCAAAGATGTGAGGCAAATAGCTGGAAACTCTGTGCAAATCCCTACCTGGAGTACAGGTAGGTCTGGCCTGGAGTCACCTTGTAAATACTTACAGTCACACTGGGCATGCTCTTACACTTGGCTAACTTGAGCCCATGTATGTAGCCACTTCCTCCCAAAGAACAGCTATGTGTAAATATGTCTGTGCATACAGACAGCTATGTATGTCTCCCCCTATTCCCCTCACAAATGTTTACCCTAGCTATCAGTATGTGGAACATATATATATATATATATATATATATATATATATATATACATATATACATATATATATATAATATATATATATATACATGTTAACAATATATATATATATATATATATATATATATATATATAGACTCTCCACACATATCTACATAACACATGTACATAACGTACACACACAGCAAGAGTTAAGATGACATCTCTGTTATATACATATGTATGTATGTGTATATATATATATATATATATATATATATATATATATATATATATATATAGATATATGTCTGCGTGCAGATGTACGAATGTCCCCATTGACATGCCGAATGCTGGGATTATCTGCACCTACACATAAAAACAGTTGTCTGATGGTAAGAGAACAAGGCCACAAAAGGATATAATCCACACACCCACAGAACCTTGTGCCTGTGGAGTGTCAGCCTGTAGACAGACAATGGTGATCAAGTGGTGTAATGTACAATGGTTTAAAGCAGCCTTAGGCAGGCCATATTGTCCATGGCCAATTGTCCACCTACCAAACTGCAACCAACCAGATGATGGCCATACTGGGAACTGTACAAACATAGCGGGGGTATTAACAGGTATTCCACTCCTATGATACTAGAGACAATAACAAGAACATGCTGGAGGAGTCTGCAGGCCACACATGGTATGTAATACAAGGCCACTTTGCATAGGCCACAACTACAGTGCATGCATCCACAAGTGCAACAGACATCACCTGTGGTGCATGCGATAAGTATTGTGAGCTATAGTGTGTGCAATTAGATAGGTAGGGGTTCTAATCTCCCAACAGCCAACACTGTGTGTATGTGTGTACATAGGTATATCCCCTGCAGCAGTAAAGACATGCCTCTCTGGCCTATATCTATGCAATAGTTATTCATTTTAGGGCCCTGTGAATAACAGCTTGCCTTAACAGTGGCCTTCTTTACAAAGCCTGCACCTTAACAACACTGGCTGACATTCAAATCTCAAGTAATCTCTGTGGTGCATGTGATAAGTACTGGAAACTGTAGTGTGTACTACTAGATAGGTAGGGATCCTAGGCTTGCAACAGCTAACTCTGTTTGTGTGTGTGTGTGTGTGTGTGTGTGTGTGTGTGTGTGTGTGTGTGTGTGTGTGTGTGTGTGTGTGTGTGTGTGTGTAGGAATATCACCCCTTGCAGCTGTACAGACATGTCTATCTCTGAGCAGTGGTTATACATTTTAAGGTCCAGTGACTACTGGATGGCCTCTACATTGGCCTCCTGTACAAAGCATGCTGATGCCATCCACCTTAAAAACAGGCAACAAACTGCTAAACAATCAAAATAACAAAAACTGAGGAACATGGGTAAGGAAACAACCAGTAAAATCCTTTATAAAATCCTTTATTAGCACTTTCGTCTACTAACCACAGGTAAAATTCATCAGATAACAATGTATTTCCCGTTCATCATTTTATATAAAAATTCACCACTCAGAACATCCTCCTAAAAAATTCAACATTAAATATCCCACCTCTAACATACATCCTAAACATCTTTACATTAATCAACTTCTCATAACCTTAATATTAATTTAAAATCACCCTTATACCATGACAATTAAAAATAAAAATTACATACATATAAATTATTATATACATGTATATGAATATAATAATGATATTAATATTAATATTAATAATACAACTGAAGATGTCTATCTAGTTAGAGCCCTAAGTTTTAATAAACATGAGCTCGAGCAATGGTCTTTGAGACCCGGACAGCTAAAGGCATTCAGTTTAAGCTGCCTTATGAGCTACTTTTTCTCAAGTTGGAGGTTAACAGGACTCCCCTCTCAGGCCCATTCTAACAGTATCAATGATCATATATTTAAAAGTGTGGCCATGGTATTGTTTGGCATGTTTTGCCAATCCATTGGTTTCCTGCTCCTTTCTTATTGCATATTCATGTACATAAATTCTTTCCTTTACTATACAATCGGTCTTACCGACGTAGAAACCAGAACAATGTTGGCACTCAGCCAAATACACAACCCCGTTATTATTGCAATCGAACTTGTAAAGAATTTTGTATTCTATATTCGCTATCTGAAATCCGTCAGCCTGGTTAATTTTAAAACACCAGGTACATCTCCCCCATTTTCCCATCCGAGGCCTAGTGTCAGGGAGGAAATTATTCAGATTTTCTGATATGTACTTAAAATTGTAACCCTTTCTAAACATTATCCTAGGTATTGTCCCAAGTTAACTCCTCAATTGGCTGTCATCCATCAAGATCAGCCAGATCTAATACAAAACCTTCCTAATTTCATTGTTGTTAACATTAAATTGTATAATGAAATAAGCTCCCTTCAAGGTGGAATTGTCCTTAGTGTGCTGATTATTAATCATAACCCCATGGGCTCACATTCCTGTTGAAAATGTTCCTCAAAGGTTACCATTCTCGCAGCTCTTACCAACTGCCCATTTACTGCTGACCTTTTCTGATATTTGGGGTAGGAACTCAAAAAATGCAAAAAAACTATTCGAGTAAGTACTTTTCCTAAACATTCTGGAAATATACGCCTTATTGGTTCTATCCTTAATTAGCTTAACATCCAAATAAGATATTTAATTAATATTAAATTCATTTAAAATTTTCAAAAAATTGGTGGTAGTATTAATATACTGCATGACTTCATCTAATTCATTTTCGTCCCCTTCCCACATAAGAAATAAATCATCCAAGTACCGCTCGTACAACTTAAGTTTACTCCAGTAGGTACTGTTGAACACAAATCTATGTTCCCAATAGGCCATGACTAAGTTGGCAAAAATTGATCCACAAGGAGAGCCCATTGCTACCCCATTCTTTTGTAAGTAAAATTGACCTTTGAAACAAAAAATGTTATTGTTACGCACAATTTCAAACAGTTCCTCAAAAAGATTAATTTCTTCTTGAGAAACTCCCTTTATTCTCAAAAAATCAGTTGCCCATTGGATGTCCTCCATCTGCGGTAAGACTGTGTATAAATCCTTGAAGTCAGTGGTAGCCAGATTGTAATCCGAGTCATATTTCAACTTATTAATGGCCCCAAAAAAACTCCAAGAGTCTTTACAAATGTGCTGTTCAGAGTCCAGAAACTTTTTAAGTATCATATCCAGATATTTGGCAAAAGCTGATGTCAAAGAATTCCTCCCATCAACTATGGGATGTAAAGGAGGGTTTAACATACTTTTATGTATTTTTGGGACCCCGAAAATTACTGGCATTAAAGGTTATGTTATGCTCAAGAAGTTGTATAAGTCCAATGTAGTATGCCTTTCAATGAAAATCTGCCTGCATACCCTCCTGTAAGCACCATTAACCTCATTAGTTGATACTCTGACATAAGCTTTATTGCCCAATAATTCGCACATTCTCTTATGGTAATCAAATAAGTCCATAATTACCAACCCTCCTCCTTAATCCAGCTTCATGATACGCAACCTCTGTGTTTTCAAAAGGTCTACTAAGGCCTTCTCTTGTTCAGTAAGGTTCCCAATATATCCATGGCTCTCTTTTTTGTGGATATTTCAGAAATCCAACACACAAACTCTCTCAAAAATCATTAAAGCCAGATGGAAGGGGAGGGGGTTAAATGCACTAAGGACTTTTACATTCATTTTGCTGATAAAATTAGACCCTGTCTGTAACATTCTGCATACCCATTGCTGTACCTCCTTGTGTTCTGACAGGAGTGCTTCTCAAACAATCTGGAAATATACAGAGCTATGCATATTTTTCTGGCACTTTAGAGTTGTGTACTGGTGTTTTTGCTTGACTATCTATATAGTTGCTGGCATTGTTTTTCTGATCTCTGCTGAAACTGGACACTCCTCCAAGTCCCATATCTTTACCTCAGTCTGCCTAATACAGAGATCATTTAGGAAGGCCAAACTCCTTCTGCACTTGTTTTTAGTCATTCTAATTGAATTGCATTTGGTTAAACTGTGTTTGGTCTAATATTGCTACACACTTAAGTGTGCTAGCTTGCACTACATTTGAATTGGTTTTACTGCTGTTTTAGCTACTTTTCTGTAAACAAAAACAAAACAAAACAAAACAAAAAGCTTTCTAAGCTTTTCCATCTTTCTCAAAACTAGTCTAGTCCAGATACAGATTTGCTGTATCTGGGACTGTCTGTAAGCTTCTGAGCCCCCCTAAGTCTCTCTGAGTTGGAGGGATGCCTTCTACCTTATCAGTGGGAGTGATAAGCACTAGGTAGCCTATTTACCACAAGAGTGGCTTCTTGCCCAGGATGTGTAGTTTAGTGGCCGTTTGGGCAGTTTTTCAATTTCCTTCAACTTCTGGTTTAAAAGATCACATTTGCATTTGTTGCCCACCTTTCCTATAACTAGTCTAGTCCAGATACATGTTTGCTGTATCCAGGACTGTTTGTAAGCTTCTGAGCTCCCCAAGCCTTCATGTGTTTTTAGGGAACCTTCTTAACCTTGAATTATTTTCTGCTCCTCCTTCCTCTCTCCTTGAACTTTGCTAACAAAAAATTGCACTTTATTCATCTGATTTTACTGTATATGTGTTTCTTCCTGCTTTGTTACTTTATTTTGCTTTTGCCTTTTCTTAAAAGTACTCAGTTGTATTTATTCTGCTGCATTCGTTGCTGCTTGGTGGTAGCCTTATTGAATTGTGACTGTTGTTCTAAGCATTTTGGTTTAAGCACTTGGGCTTCAGACCAGTTGTTTTACATTAAGAAGGCTTATGGTCTGCACTGTTGTGGCAGGGCAGGTATCTTACATCCTTCTAAGTTGAGAATTGATGATTGAGGGCTCAGTGTCTGTTATTCTAAAAGTGTATTGTTCCTGGTTTGGGCACTTCGGTTTCGGGCCAGTTATTTGACATTAAGAAGGTTTGTGGTCTGCACTCTTGTGGGAGGAGAAGCTAGATTCTGCCTTTCTGAGTTGGGAATTTCTGGTTAAAGGGTTATTGTGCCTGATTATTTGAACTGTTTCTTTCTGAAATTGGTGCATCTTGTTTGCTGTAGCATAGACTGGATTCAGGCCTGCTGAATCTAGCTTTGTTTGTATAACCTGAGCACTAATCCAGGCAATCTTTTTTTGGAGAAGGTTCCCCTGTACCCTAGTGGCAGGAGTGTGCAGTGAGAACTTGTCTGATTGAAGACTGCTGGAACAGGACTCAGTTTTGAGCTTTTTACTGGTTAATTGGGTAATTTGTTTAAACAAGTTTGCTCATTTTCTATTGTTATATAAAATGCACTTTATTCATCTGCTTTTACTGTAATTGTGTTTCTTCCTACTTTATTACCTTATTTTTGCTTTTGCTGCCTGTTCTTAAAAGTACTTAATTGCATTTTTTCTGCTGCATTTATTACTGCTTGTTAGTAGCCTGATTAAATTGTAACTGTTATTCTAAGCCTTTGGTTTAAGCGCTTGGACTTCAGACCAGTTGTTTTACATTAAGAAGGTTTGTGGTCTGCACTGTTGTGGCAGGACTAGTAGCTTACATCCTTCTAAGTTGGGAGTTGCGGATTGCAGGCTTAGTGCCTGTTATTCTAAAAGTGTATTAGTTCTGGTTTAAGCACTTGGGCTTTGGGCCAGTTATTTTATATTAAGAAGGTGTGGTCTGCACTCTTGTGGGAGGAGAGGGTAGATTCTGCCCTTCTGAGCTTGGAGTTGGTTAAAGGCTTATTGTGATTGCTTATTTGAACTGTTTTTTTCTGATATTGGTATGCCTTGTTTGCTGCAGCATAGACTAGATTCAGACCTGCAGAATCTAGCTTTGTTTGTATAACTTAAGCACTAATCCAGGTAATCCTTTTTGGAGAAGGTTCCCCTGCACCCTAGTGGAGTCTGCAGTTAGAACTTGCTGATCGAAGACTGCTGGAACGGGGCTCAGTTTTTAGCTTCTATTGGTTCATTTATTTAAATCAGTTTGCTCATTGACTACTGTTATATTAGAAAAAACAAACAAAAACAAAAACACTTTATGCAACACCATTTGGCTAGGGTTAAACTATTCCCGGTGCCATAAAGTCTGTTCTTCAAATTTTCCCTTAGAACTAGACAGTTTTTTAATTTTAGCACTCAAATCTGTTTCTTTGAGCTCAGCACTTGTTCAGAACTTGTTGTAAGCACTAAATAAGCTACAAATTATACAGTACTTAACTTTCTTCACTTGTTTAGAGGAAAAGTTTTTAGCACTTAATAAATAAGCACCTATCCAGGCATGTCTAAGGGCCAGCTCCCAGTGTTTTCTCCTGTCTACCTGATGAATCTAGTCATCTTGAGGCAATGCAGCAATTGCATCATGTACACAGACAACCCTCTCCTCCTACAACCCAACACTACAACCTGTGAGAGATGCACTTATATAGCCAAACTGGAAGCAAAGCTGTCTTCACCCAAGACTGGAATAGACAGTCAAGAGGAGAAGGTAATCATGTGCACCACACCACACTCATCACATAGTCCCTCAAAACCTACATTACCAAACCACCCACATAGAAACACAAAACACAGACCTACATTTGCGGAGGTTTTCAATAGAAATCTGCCCAAACAACAGAGCTCTCAAAAGCAGACACACAAGCAACCTCCACCCCCCAACACAACCCAAATGACAACATATATCCCACAAACTCAGTGTGCTACTCAACCACAGCCCAAAAGGCATAACAACGTACCCAACACTCTAGTCATAGGTGACTCTATAGTCAGGCACACTGATGTTCCACTCAAGAGGCTAAACAAGGAGAAAGTTACTGTCAGCTGCCTGTTGGGTGCCAGGATCTGCCACATAATGCATGGACTTAGGTCATTCCACAACAAGTACAAATATGGCTCTGTCATTGTCCATATTGGTGTGAATGACCTGAGATGTACCTCCCTGGACTACATGAAAAGAGACATGGAGGAGCTCTCCGATCTTGTAGCCTAGGCAGGTATGAATCTAGCCCTAAGTAGCATCCTGCCATCACCCAGAATTATACCACAGTACAAGGACAGAATTATTGACTTCAGCAATTGGCTAAGCTTCTGGTGTCATTCTAAGGGGATCAAGTATCTGTCTGCCTGGGATGACATGATCGACAGACCACGATGCTTTGCCAGAAATGGCCTGCACCTGTCACACTTGGGATTCCAGATACTGGTTAAGGCTTTTGCCACCCCTATAGTGCCTTTTTTAGGCAAGGTTCAAATGACAAATTCACCACCCTAACAGGTACAAGCAAGCAAAATCTGAAGGTAATGCTACTCAATACTAGAAGTCTAAACCTCAAAATGCACTCACTCGAGGCACTCCTTAAAATGGAGAACATCAACATCTGTGCAGTGACAGACACCTGGTTCAAGGCTCCAGAGAGCACCCCTGCATTACCAGCATATAATTCATACCACACCTTTTGGCCATCTAACCTGGACCAAAACACTAAAGGCAGAGGCGTGTTCATATTCATTAAGGATATCCACACCTCCAGGCTAGTTGCTCAGCATAATGCATCCGAGATTATCCAAGTGCAACTAACTCTAGGCAGGACCACAATCCAAACTGTAGCTTGCTACAGATCCCCTACCATGCCCCAGGATTCCTACTCCTCATTTCTTGACACACTGGAAAATATTAGGGCGCAACTCAACACCCTAATAATGGGCAATTTCAACTACCCCACCATTAACTGGAAAAACTACTCATGTACCAACTCTTTTGCTCAATGTTTTCTGTAATTCATAAATTCCAATGCCTTGGATCAGCTTGTCAACACCCTCAACAGGGGCAGCAATATCCCAAACCTGGTCATTACCAATATGGGCAACCGGTGTTCCACAAGAGAGGTCAATTCCTCGTTGGTCACACTAGACATCCACATCTTGCCCCCACTCCCCCATTAGGGAAACCACTGTAAAAAACTTCTCCAAAGCTAACTTCACGCTTCTTAAGACAGAAGTGGCAAACTTCACGACACCCATGCAGATGGACAATAGAGGTATAACTGCTGAATCCTACACAAATGCAGTTTATAAGCATTTACACGAGTGCATGGATCATGTATTCTCAGCAGAACCAAGATGCTATCCTCCAAAAAAGGAAGCCAATCTGGTGGTCCTCTTCCATAAACAAACTCTACAACAGAAGAAAGAAACTGTTGCAAAAGAAGAGTAAAATCCCATGATTTGAGGAACTCCCTGGTCAGCCTCGGTAAGAAGCTGAGATACTTCATAAAATCCTTCAAAGCTAGTTACAAAAACAAACTTGCCACTGATTCTAAAGACAGCCACAAAACATTCTATAGCTATGTCAAGAATCTCAATGGCAACACTCAGATCTGCTCTGAGTTACAGCACAATAGCACTAAATATACAGAACCAACTGATATTGCCAAAATCCTGGCAAATAGGTTCAGTGCTAACTTTACCCCCCCCACCCCTCTCACCCCAAAAGGGCCCATCACTTCCTGTAAACACAGCTGCACAGGTAAAAACCACACTCTCCAAAGCCATGAACACAGCATCCATGGGACCTGACAACATACCAGGCTATGTTCTACATGAACTACAGAATGAATTGGCACCCCACCTAAGTACCATGTTCAACCATAGCCTCACCTCAGGCTTTGTGCCCACTGAATGGCGCACAGCAATGGTTATCCCACTCCACAAAGGGGGAGCCACCACGGACCCTCGGAACTATTACCCCATTAGCCTGATGAGCCTGTTCTGCAAGGCCTTGGAATGTATCATCATGGAACTTATAAACAAAGACATTGGTAATCTCCAAACTCTGGACCTCACCCAGTTCGTGTTTGTAAAAGGCAGATCATGTCTCCTAAACCTGACAGACATCTTTGAAGCAGTCACCAAAGCTGTAGATGAGGGTAAGGTGGTTCACACAGCTTATCTAGATCTTGCCAAGGCTTTTGACACCATCCCCCACTCTGGAATTATAGATAAACTCACTAAACTAGGTATAAATCCCTATGTCACAAGATGGGTTGCCAGCTGGCTTACTGACAGAACCCACACTGTGTAAGTAGCAGACTCCAAATCCAACTTCAGACCAGTAACAAGTGTAGTACCACAGGGTTCAGTCCTGGGTCCTCTCCTGTTTGCTATCTACTTCTCTGAAGTACAGGCAAACATGGAAGGTCTTTGGCTAATGAAGTTCACAGATGACTGCAAACTAGGAGGCATAATCAAAACTCCTAATGATGTGGACATCCTACAAAAGGGCCTCGCTGAGACAGATGCCTGGTGTCTAAGCCATGACCTCAAGCTCAATGCCAAAAAGTGCATTGTCATCCCCTTTGGTAAAAACTCTGTACCCATGAACTACCACATAGGTAGTAGTCTACTTAACACCAAAGGCGTGATAAGAGACTTTGGGACACAGGTGGACAGTAGTCTCTCCTTTGATAATCACATTGCCACAGTAGTCAGGAAATCCTTCTACGTGGCACACCTTATCACAAAAGGCTTCTCATCCAGGAAAAAAGAGGTCATTGATCCCCTCTACTCGTCACTCATTAGACCCATTATAGAGTACAATGCCCCTTTTGGTATGTACCTCATGAGACATCTACAACAAATGGAAAAGCCACAGAAATACCTCACAAAGAGGATTACTGGCCTCAAACAGATGCCCTATACAGACCGTCTCAAAAAACTCCAGCTTTACTCCATTGCATATCGCCTACTCAGAGGCAATCTCTGCCTAACATACAAAGCTATGTCAAACCCAGAGCTGTTGGACATGCTACACTTAAAGAAATCCCAATCCCTCCGAGCTACATGCTCTAGGGACCTAAACCTTGCCACCACAATAAACAGAACATGCTGGAGGGGATAGATGCCTGTCCCAGAGACTTCCCATACCCAGGAGCAAACTACCTATCTATATCAAACAAAGCTCCTCATTAGCATTCTTCAAGAAAAACTTGATGATTGGATGGGAAATAGGAAATTCACCCCGGAGATCAGTTTTGTAGCTCTGCTCGACAGTGGTACAGGAAAATAATTTTCTTGGGAGGAGAAAGCCAAGGTACCATTTTGTCTAGGCTTATATAGGCCCTAAGGCTAATAGCCTAGTACCTACCTATGAACCTATGAATATTAGTGCCGTTAAATAATAAAGTTCAATTTAATTTCCTCATAATGTATTTTAAGTCAAGTAAAGTGTTAGGGAGGTTAATCCCACTACTTGGAACAAAAGTCATACCTTTGGAAAGTAGGTTCGCCATAATGGTGGGATTAGGTAACCAATGCATTGGCAAAACATGTTAAACAATACCCTGGCCACACTTTTAAATATGTAGCCGTTGACACTGTTAAAATGGGTCAGGGGAGTCCTGCTAACCTCCTACTCAAGAAAAAGGAGCTCATATGCAGCTTAAACTAAATGCCTTTAGCTGGCTGGGTCTCATTAACCATTGCTCGATCTCATGTTTATTAAAACTTAGGGATCTAACTAGATAAACACCTTAGGTTTTATTATTAATATTAATATTATTATCATTAAATTCATATACATGTATATAATAATTTATATGTGTATATGTATGTAATTTTTGTTTTTAATTGTCAAGGTATAAGGGTGATTTTAACTTAATATTAAGGTTATGAGAAGTTGATTAATGTATAGAGGTTTAGGATGTATGTTAGAGGTGGGATATTTAATTTTGACTTTTTTAGGAGGATGTTCTTTTTTTTTTCAAAACAGGTTTATTGTTTTAACATACAAGAGAAATATCATAACAATTTTATACAAGTAATTAAAAATAGATATGATTATAACATTCAACAAAACAACTAAAGTATTTACAAAGACATCCACTACAATCAGATCAATTAATTAAACTAAAATACCATGCTATTGAAATTAGTATTTTTTTAACAAATTTTGTAAATTATCCCATACAATATAATAAGATGTTTTTCTAGTTGTTCTTGACCTAATTGTGTTTATTTCCATATGGCACACTATATTCATAACATTTTTAAATTCATTGAACGAAGGAGGTGTATCTGAAATCCAATTTCTGGTTATTATTTTCCTAGCCACTGCTAGAATAGACCATAACAAGGGAAGCTTAACCTTTTTAACACTTTGAGGTGCAGGTGTGTTGAATAATATAAGAGATTTAGAAATAATGAAATTATCTGTAAAAAGAGCCTGCAACAATTCATTAATTGACTTCCAGTATTCTTTCAATTTTATACAGTCATAAAACATATGAGCCCAGTCAGCATTAATTTCTACATTACATCTCTTACATAGATTATCTTTATTATTTATTTTATTCATCATCAAAGGTGTATAAAAAGATCTATGTAAAAATTTCCATGTATAAAGTCTCCAGACAATGGAAGACGTAGTTCTATAGGCAGATTCCAATATATATTGTTTATCTTGTTGATTTGGTGGGTCCCCATTAATAGAAGTGAAATAATTCCAGTATGTATCTACACTGTAAAAAGTTTCTTGTCTGATAATTTTATGTATGTATGAAAGTTTACCTTTATCAGAAACTTTATGTTGTAAATTTAATATCAAGTAATCAATCAGTGTTGGAATAGATTATTTAACTGTTATAGACATTAGATCTATTTTATTAATGAGATGTTGTCTAAAGGTCTGAACCTCTAACCAGCAAGTTTCTCTTAGATCAAATTCTTGTTTTAAGAAATCTAGATTTTTAACTTTATTATCAGATATCAACTGATACCAGTACTTTAGATCATTATCTATAGCTAAATGAGTTCCTTCAGAAGTAGATGACAAAAGCATACCCTGAGTATACATTATAGGGAATATAATAAAATTCCATTCCCTATACTTAGGGTGCATGAATATAAAGTTACGATAGCTAATAATAATATTTAATGGGTAACAAACCATATGTTTAGGTGTAATAGGTGAAGTACAAAATTCCTTTAGTAACCATAACATGGAGTTATTTACAATCATATTTTTATGTGTTAAGGAGATTTTCATGAAGTGCATACTAATTAGCTCCCAATAATCTTTCCATTTTGCAACATATGACTGATCATTTAATAAAGTAATAACTTTTACAATAGAAGAGATAGTATATAAATTAAAGTCTGGAAAAGAAATACCCCCTTGAGACCAGCTATTAGTATGTTTCTTTAATGCAATCCTAGGTCTATTAGGTGCCCATAGGAAATTTAACATTAGTGTATTCAGTTTCTTGATAATTATTTTTGTAGGTGGAAGTATTATTGATTGTATTAAGTATAAAATCTTGGGGAATATTATCATTTTAATAATTGTAAGTCTCTCCTCCATAGTAAAAAAATATTATTCCAGGTATTAAAAGATTTTGTATATTAAGAAAACAGGTATTATAATTATTATATATAATAGATTTAATATCTTTAGATAGTATTATACCTAAATAAGTTATCTGACCTGAATTGGGTACATATTTAGTAAAATCACTAATGAGAATATTTTTTCGTGTATATATAGGTAGTATTTTAGTTTTTTCTTCATTGAATATTAAACCAGAAATACTTTTAAAATTCATAATTTTATCAAATAGAGACTGCATAGAAGAATTAGATCCTGCTGATGTAATTAGAACATCATCTGCAAAAAGTTGAATTTTGGATGTTGTATTTTCATCTATTTCAAAACCCTCTATGTCAGTACTGTTTCTGATCAAATTAGCCCAAGGCTCCATTACTAATGTGAATAATAGTGGAGAAAGTGGACATCATTGTTTTGTACCTTTAAAAATGGGTATTTTTTGTGAAACATATGTTCCTACCTTAATATAAGCCAATGTTCCTTTGTATAAATGCTCAATTAGATTTACAAATGCATCTGAGAAGTTTGTGCACTTCAGTAAGGTAAACAGATAGTCCCAACTTACTGAATCAAATGCTGAACTTATATCAAGACTAATAAGTGTTAAATCTTTCTTTTTCCTATTTGCAAAATCAATTAATGTTAAAGTTCTTCTTATATTATCAAAGTATTTCTATTTACAATGAAGCCTGTCTGATCTATATCTGTAATGCCGGGGATGATTGTCTTCAATCTATCAGCAAAAATACTCATAAACATTTTATAATCAACATTAAGTAATGAGATGGACCGATATGAAGTACATCTAGTTGGATCTTTATTAGGTTTTAAAATTGGCGAAATAAATGTATATTGCCAAGATGGGGGGGTTATTAACTCAGTTTGGGCCAAAATAAAAACCTTATGTATTAATGAATATGTACTTTTAGAAAGGATTTTATATATCTCTGGTATAATACCATCATTACCCAGTGCTTTGTTTGATTTAAGCTTATTTATTTGTGTAATAACCTCTGTATATGAAATACTTTTGTCCAATAATTTAATCTGTTGTTTATTAAGCTTTTTATTCATGTTTGTGGTTATAAACTCCTTTATTTTATCTTTAGGTTCCATGTTAATATTATTATGGTTAATTTTGTGAAAGTGATTTCTAAATTCATCTATTATTTCTGGTATACTAGAAACATTCTTCTTTTTCCTTAGAGAAAAGATTTCTTTGATATGGTTTTGTTTATTCAACCTTTTCGTTTTATTTTTAAGTCTATGTAAGTATTTGGGGCTTATTGAATAAGACAAAAACTTGTATTTCTCTAAAGTTATTTTAACTTTATGAGTTAAAATTTCTTTGTATTTCTCATTTAGTTTGTTTATTTCTTCAATAACTTTCTTGTCCATAATATTTTCTTTATTATTATGTTTATAAGAGTCTAATTTACTTTGAATATCTAACAATTCCTTATCCCAAGATTTCCTTTTATTATTATACCATCTGATACTTTGTCCATATAGATATGATTTTAAGACATCCCAAACATAGACAATGGAGACTTCAGGAGTATTATTTATGTCTAAAAAATGTTTTACTTCTGAAAGTATATATTCTTTATAGTCTTTTAGTTGAGTTAAGTATGCTGGTATCCTTTTGATCTGAACATTATGAGTATTTTTATCATGAATTCAAAAACAATTGAATTATGATCAGATATAGGACATGAAATGATTTTGGAATTAATTAAATCTGTTACCATCTGGTTAGAAATAAAGACCCTATCTATTTTTGAATAAGTTTTGTATCTGTTAGAAAAAAGGTGTATGGTAATGATTTTGAATCTATCTGATTATTAATATAATTCAAATGATAAGAATTAGCAAAATCATTTAAATGTTTTGCATTAGATGTAATTCTTCTTTTTCCTATAGTGGTGGTATCACTTTCATGTAGTATACAATTAAAGTCACCAGCTAAAATAATATCTCCTATAGAGAATGATATGATCTTATCAAGATGACGTTTCACTGTATTAATACCAATTCCAGGTATCCAATATACATTAATTAAAGTGTAAGTCTTCCCATTAATTTGTATTGTAACCATACAAAACATTCCTTTGTCACCCTGATAAGACTTAATGGTTTTAGGAATGGGCATACTTTTATTCCATAAAATAGCCACTCCTCTTTTTCTGAGTGTGCTCTGAACTAACCAATACTGTATATTTGTTTGTGGCTAGTTTATCAATATCTTTTTCAAGAGATGGGTTTCTTGCAGGAAGACTAAGTTGGCCTTATGTAAATTAATGTATCTTATTAGGCTTGCCCTTTACACGGATTATTCAATCCATTAATGTTTAAAGAAATTCCTTTTAAAGATGTCATTTGGCATTTTTAAAACTTAAGAATCTTATGATCAAAATAACAAATAACAACATAAGTAATGTTACATCTCCTCCTTTAGGTGTACCTTTAAATATAGCTGTATTTATTGAATCTCTTATGGGATTTTGTATAGGATTTAATTTTGTTTGTAGTGACAATGAGTGTACAAAATATATCGTGGATGTCAAAACTATATACATATAACAATGAACAAGTGAAAATAATGTAAGGATTAAACCTTGCATCCAGCCTGGAGTTAAAAACTCCAACTTAGAGTAGTATTTACCACTCAAGTTAACCCCCTACCCTAAGCAGCAGTACCTCAGCTACCACCTTATCAATTTAATACTGGTTATTTTTAACTTAAATTAACAGCTTTCAATTCAATTATCTAGCAACACAAGAATACACATTTGATAAAACAGCATCATATAAACTAAAATAAACTTTTTTTTTTTTAAAAAACTATTCATACTACTATATACATCTATGTAATATAATACACTTGTATTCAAATAGCATTCAAATAATCTTGATATTATGAACCAAGAGGAGAGAGAGAAATAAAAGACGTGAAAGAGGGAGAGAGAGTAAAAGAAAGAGAGAGAAAAAAAAGGAAGGCATATTTACATATTAATTTATTCAAAGTATGTAAAAATAAGTTCTAACATTCATTTAAATCAAAAACTTTGGCTAATATGGTTCAGACATTACATATATTAAGATGCATCTATTTTCTGTCATGTAAATGCAGTCAACAGCTTCCAAAAAAACCCTTGAATTGATTGTATATGAGCATTTTACTCATACTCATTATTGTCAATAGAATAAAATATTATATTTATAGAAATTGTTATAAATCATACTGCATAGTTATGCAAATTCTCAGAAACACTTGCATTATTGTAAAAAAGCCATCTGTATTTTGTATGTCTATACTACTGCTTTAAAATATATCACATGACAATTTCTTCCAGAATAGAGTTATAAAGTTATTTATGCTTGTCAATCAGATGAATTAAATGAATTATAGTAATGTATATGTTTGGAACATAAGTTTTAACACAGATTAGTATGCTGCAGTCAAGTAGATTTTCAAAACACTTGAATAAATGTTTCATTTTCTATGCCTTCTAAAATAAGACATTTACTTACTACAAGAAACTGCATCATTTAAAATCATTATAACTGACATATTTTATGAATTATAACATAGATATTTATGTAATTATATAAAATAACTCACATTTAAATGTTAAAGAGTTCATTTTCCTTCACATAGTCACATTTGCATCAGTTCTACTTCCTGGTAGAGTGTTCTTCCTGAATCTGTGATGTGTCAGTGTGATATCTGGGTCAAAGGTCAAATTGACTGCTTTCAGCTTCTCTGTGAGAATTCTGAGAGTTGAAGCTTTTAAAACAACTCGAGGACACTGTTCATGAGGTAGCCCACATCCCAGATTGTCTCCCTTAACATTTTGGCGGGAAACTTGTTAAAAACTAGTGACAAACATTCATTTAGCAGTGTAAATGCATCTAAACATGACAAAACCTTCGCGATGTATTTTACAGGTTATTACAGCCTCTATGTAGTGAAATTAAGCCCAAAGTTATTAATAAGTAATACAACTCAATATTTTTGTCCCAACTCAATTTTTATGCAAATCTTATTATTTACTGTGTCTATATGATCAAAAGCATTTCTATATATTAATATGAAAAAAAAATAAAGAGAAAGAATAAAGAAAAGAAAAAGAGAGTAGAAAATAAAAGAGTGTAAAGCAGAAATAAAAAATGTAAGAGAAAGCTATAAGAAGTATATACAATGGAATATTACTTACTGTTTATATTAATAGAGTTAAAAATAAAACATATTATTTACTATTATTTAGTTCTAATTATTATCAGGTAAAGCATGACAGATTATTTACAAACAAGCATAAGCAGTATAATCAAGAAAGTATAATTAGGAATAGCATTTGAAGAACATATAAACTTTTTACAAGGAATAAATATGTCATTATTCTATTAATCATATTTTCATTACTCTTCTCTCCCTGCCCTCCCCCACCCTTTACCCACTACATAATCTGAAAAGAATGTCATTGTTTAAACAAAGAAAAGAAGAAAAGGAGAAAAAAAGAGAGAAAAAAATGTATCAAATTACTGACCTTACTTCTCTTTTTCAGAAAGAGAAACAAATTGGATAATAGCTTGTTATTAGTTCCTCAGATATTTTGACTGGTTATGAAACAAAACATTTCTTTGCACACAGAGAATAACTTTGATTAAATCTTTTTCAGAATATTTGTGGCTTTCTGGAAATGCAGGAACTATATTTAAAAAGATTAATAATGAAGTAAAATGATGAGAGAAAAAAAAGAAAAAAAAACATAGAACAAATCATTTGTTTTTTAGTCTCTTCTTCTTCTCTGAAGTCTTCCACGAAGTTTCAGTTGCCAGTCTCTTTAATGAAGGACTAGCCCATTCCATTTCCTCTATTTTATCCAAAATCTTATTTTTTTGATAAACAGTAAAGCAGAGTCTAAGTCATCAAAATTTTAGGACCATCAGGAAGGAAGATTTTTAGCTTGGCAGGAAACAGAAGGTATGTTTTAAACTGTGCTTTTTTAAGCTCCCTTATTAGTGGCAGAAAAACTTTTCTTTTAGCTATTACCAAGGAAGAATAGTCATTGTCAAAACGCACAGTTGTCTCATTAATCTTAACAGGAGCTTTAGCCCAAGCAGATTTAAGAACCATCTCTTTATCAAAAGTTGATAGAAATCTAACTATAACTGATCTAGGATAGTTTTTGTTAGAGTTAGTATTAGCTATACATCTATGTGCTCTTTCGATACCAAAAGAGAATGCTTCTGGTAAGTCTAAAGTTTTAGGGAGCCATGTTGTTAAAAAAGAAGTAATATTGTTACCTTCAATATTTTCTGACAGTCCAAAAATCCTAATGTTATTGCACCTAGATCTATTTTCCAGGTCATCCAGCTTTGTTTGTAAATGTGTATTTTGTTTCAGCAGAAACTCAGTGTTGATTTCCTCTTCTTGGATTCTATTTTCCATGTAATTCACAGCTTATTCTATGCCTGTCATCTGGATCTTCTGTTGTTGTAGGTCTATATGTAACAAGTCTATTTGTTTTGTAGTTTTTTTCTATGAAGGTATCTATTTTAGTATCCATTTTATCCATCTTAGCAGTAAGTTGCTGGATTATAGTTATCAGAGACTGAAGTTCTTTCTTGATGCTGGAGTCTTGAGAATTTGTCTTACTGGAACTCATTTCAGACTGATAAACTGACAGGAAAATTTCCAAAGTGATTTCTGACAGGAATATTGTTAAAATTTCCTTTCTTTTTTAGATATAGTTCAAGAACTATATAAAACAAACATATTTAGAAAAGAAAATTACTTCAAAAATTATTTTTTTAAGTAATTAATTCCTGTCAGTGTAATGAAATTGGTGGAGCTGAAGAAATCTGCTGCTATCCTGTGTTCATCCTTGGCCACACCCCCTTTAGGAGGATGTTCTGATTGGTGAATTTTTATATAAAATGATGAATGGGAAATACTTTGTTATCTGATGAAGTTCACCTGTGGTTAGTTGATGAAAGCACGAATAAAGGATTTAATAAAGGATTTTTCCGGTTGTTCCCTTACATGTGCTCCTCAGTTTTTGTTATTTTGATTTTTTAGCTGTTTGTCATCTGTTTATGAGTAGTTTGTTTTATAACCAAGGACATAGGTTTGGCTTCACCGGTCTTTTTTTCGCAAATGGATTTGGACCAAGTTAGCAATTTGATTGGTAACCTAACACTACTGGTTCAGCAACTTACACAATAGAAACGGAAAGTCCAAACCAAATTTCTAGTTTAATTAATTGTAAAATGTGTTGATTGTATATATATATATATATATATATATATATATATATATATATATATATATATATATAAAGGGAAGTGGTTAAGGTGTGTGTATCTGATGAAGTTCCGTTTTGGAGTGTGAATAAAGGGAACAAAAGTGCTAATAACCTTATCTGCCTGGTGTTGAGTTTTTTTGGAAGAGAGTTACCCTGTGTTTATTGTGGACATTTGTTTCAGCAACTTACAGGATAGGTTGATGATTTATCGCAGAGAGTGTTTAACCCACAACAACAGGATGGCATGCCTCCCTTGCCGCTGTCTAGTTCATTGGTGGAAATCAATATCCATGACTTGGTATCTGGCAACATCAACAACCCACCACATCCAACTATGGCACGAGTCAACGTGGACAATCAGGGGAATAATGATACGGATAGGACTAACAGTGCCACAGGACATATTCCTTGGGACTGAGTCCATATTCTTAGTGAATGACTGAATATGGGATACTTTTTTCTACTTCTGAAAGGAACAACCCTGAGGGACTTAGTGATAAATTAGCTGAGTTTGACTACAAACTCTCCAAGTATAAAAAGTTCCAATTGGAGAATGCATACCTGGTGGAGTGTGTAAGGAGAAAGCAGGTCCCAAAGGGTTTGTGCCTATGGCGGTTCCCCATAGGCTTGGAAGCTAATTCCCCATTACATTCCAACCTACTTTATATTTTTGGTAAGACTGGATGTGAGCTACTGGAGATTATGGTCTGGTACAATAACAAACTAATAGAGAGCCTAGCAAAGGATTTAGATGAGCTGGATATGGTTATAAAAATGGATATGGACTATGAACAGTTTCAGGTTGAACACTTTTGTATTCATAATAGTATCCAACAACAGATGCAAAGAATGTGGGCTAACAAAATGAAAAAAAATTAGACCAGGACAGTATTGACTACTCTAGAGGGTCAAGCTTATACAGCACCACCTTCATCCCAAAGTTGGGGAAAGAAAAAGAACTTTATTTCCAGGACTGGTAGAGAGGGAGAAGATATTTCTACTTCTTGCAATGCGTGACCAGCATTATTTCCAATGGATTTTGAATTAGAAGATCATACTAATTCTTTGCATCCCCCTTTGGGACACTCAGAATGGATTAAGGAAAGGTGGGGCAACCAACAACAGAGTAACCAACCAACTGGTCAGGTTTTTCATCAGCTCCCATACAGGAACCAATCATTTACGATGAACATAGCCCAGCCTCGCAGGAACAACAATGGACGCACATACAACAGGTGAGGAGCAGTTTAGAGGAAACAGAAAATATGAGCACAGTATTCAGTGAACTACCAGGTACTTTTGAACATAAGTATGCAAATTTATATATAGTGCTCAACACCAAAGGGAATTTTAAAATATTTAAAATATATAACTTTTCCGGGAACCCCATGGACACCACTGTGGTGGACCTACTTTCCAAAGGTATGACTTTTGTTCCTAACTGGTGGGAATAACCTCC